>NC_080380.1:77414070-77631316 GCF_014773155.1 Arachis stenosperma | reverse complement strand
CAGTGATATCTTAGAATGGAAGCAAGCATGATTGAATAAGAAACAGTAGTAATTGCATTAATCCATCAAGACACAGCAGAGCTCCTCACCCCCAACCACGGGGTTTAGAGACTCATGCCGGGAAGGTACACAAAGAAACGTGTAAAGTGTCATGAGGTACAGATACAATGTCAAAAAGATCCTATTAATAGTGAACTAGTAACCTAAGGTTTACAGAAATGAGTAATGACAGAAAAATCCACTTCCGGGCCCACTTGGTGTGTGCTTGGGCTGAGCATTGAAGCTTTCATGTGTAGAGACCTTTTCTGGAGTTAAACGCCAGCTTTCATGCCAGTTTGGGCATTTAAACTCCAAGTTTTATGCCAGTTCCAGCGTAAACGCTGGAAATTCTGAGGCTGATTTGCCACGCCGGTTTGGGCTATCAAATCTCAGACAAGTATGGATTATACATTGGGAAAGCCCAGGATGTCTACTTTCCAATGCCGTTGAGAGCGCGCCAATGGGCTTCTGTAGCTACAGAAAATCTACTTCGAGTGCAGGGAGGTGAGAATCCAACAGCATCTGCAGTCCTTTTCAGTCTCTGAATCAGATTTTGCTCAGGACCTCGATTTCAGCCAGAAAATACCTGAAATCACAGAAAAACACACAAACTCATAGTAAAGTCCAGAAAAGTGAATTTTAACTAAAAACTAATAAAAATATACTAAAAACTAACTAGATCATACTAAAAACATACTAAAAACAATGCCAAAAAGCGTATAAATTATCCGCTCATCACAACACCATACTTAAATTGTGCTTGTCCCCAAGCAACTGAAATCAAAATAGAATAAAAAGAAGAGAATATACTATAGACTCCAAATATCAATGAAACTTAGCTCCAAATTAGATGAGCAGGACTAGTAGTTTTTGCCTCCGAAACATTTTGGCATCTCACTTTATCCTTTGAAATCGAATGATTGGTTCTTTAGGAACTCAGAATCCAGATTGTTATTGATCTCCTAGTTAAGCATGATGATTCTTGAACACAGCTACTTTATGAGTCTTGGCTGTGGCCCAAAGCACTCTGTCTTCCAATATTACCACCGGATACATACATGCCACAGACACATAATTGGGTGAACCTTTTCAGATTGTGACTCAGCTTGCTAGAGTCCCCAATTAGAGGTGTCCAGGGTTCTTAAGCACACTCTCCTTTGCCTTGGTTCACAACTTTATTTCTGTTTTTCTTTTTTTCTTTTTTTTTTTCGAATATTTTTTTTTTGTATTCACTACTTTTTCTTGCTTCAAGAATCATTTTTATGATTTTCAGATCCTCAGTAACATGTCTTTTTTCATCATTCTTTCAAGAGCCAACAATTTTAAACATTCATGAATACAATTCAAAAGACTATGCACTGTTCAAGCATACATTCAGAAAACAGAAGTATTGTCACCACATCAAACCAATTAAGCTAGTTTCAAGGATAAATTCGAAATCCTGTACTTCTTGTTCTTTTGTGATTAAAGCATTTTTCATTTAAGAGAGGTGATGGATTCATAGGACATTCATAGCTTTAAGGCATAAACTTTAAATTTTATTAATTATGAATTAAGAACAAGACTCAAAAATAGATATAAAATGAAAAAATAGAAAAAAATAGAAAACAGAAAATTTAAATAGGCCTCTAATGATAGAGGTTATCACAGAGTTAGGACTCAACAACCTTGATTTTGGAATGGATGCTCCCTCAGCTTGAGAGGAGAGCTTTTGGCGTTTCCACTCTTGGAGTTCACGTCCCTGCTTCTCTTGTTCCTTCAGCAATTTGCAGAGCATGCAGTTCTGATTCTGCTTTCTTCCTTAAGTTGCTCCATAGTCTCTTGCAACTTGTTGATAGATGCTTCTAGGCTGGCCCAGTAGCCAATTTCAGGGAATTCAGGGAGGAACTCCTGCGCCCTCCTTTGATAGAGTTGTCTTGCATTTGTCCTTCCATTGACTTCTTGGTGATTGGATGTCAATGGTATGAACTCATCTACTCCCATCTTTACCCCAGCCTCTTTACAGAGCAAGGAGATCAAGCTTGGGTAAGCCAATTTTGGCTTCAGTGGAATTCTTATTTGCAATTGTGTAGATCTCACAAGCATCACATGATGAACCTCCACTTCTTTTCCAAGCATAATGCAATAATCATTACTGCTCTCTAGATAGTGACCTCAGAACGGTTGCTAGTGGGTAGTATGGAACGCCCAATAAAGTCTAGCCAACCTCTTGTAATTGGTTTGAGGTCTCCCCTCTTGAGTTGGTTTGGGACACCCTTAGAATTGGTTATCCACTTAGTTCCAGGGAGGCATATGTCCTCTAGAACTTGATCCAACCCTTATCTGCTCTCACCATCCTATTAAAGGATTCAGGATCATCTTGCAGTTGAGGTAATTGAAGATTTCTCTTATTTTGTCCAGATGGAAGTACATAACTTTCCCTCTGACCATGGTTCTGTAGGTATGGTAAGCAGTTCCAGTCATTCTCTGCTTATGTTAACCCAGATTTGAGTAGAATTCCTGAACCATGTTCCTTCCAACCTTTATCTCAGGATTGGTTAGAACTTCCCATCCTCTGTTTCGAATTTGCTCTTGGATCCCCGGATATTCATCTTCTTTCAGATCAAATTTAACTTCCGGGATCACTGATCTCAGACCCATTATCTTGTGATAATGGTCTTCATGTTCTTTGGTTAAGAACTTCTCTTGATTCCAAAGATTCTTTGGATTATTCTCTTTCTTTCCTCTTAAATTGGTTTGTTTTCCCTTAGGAGCCATGATCTTGATGAATCTTGGCTTAGTGATCACGGAAAAGCACACCAAACTTAGAGGTTTACTTGTCCTCAAGCAAAAGAAAGGAAGGAAGAGGGAGAGAGGAGAAGCAAATTCGAATGGTGTAGGCAATTAGGGGTCCAAACGTGTATTTATAAGGTGGGGAGGAGAGATTTCGAAAAAAAAGAAAAGTTTGAAAGAAGATTTGAGAAGATACAGAAAGAATTTGAGAGAAGGGTGAGTTTTTGAACAAGATTTGGGATTGATTTTGAAGAATGATTTTAGATTTTTGAAAATTTGAAAGTGAATGATGAAGGGTTGAGATATGATTTTGTAGAAAAGTATGGGTAAGAAAAGGAAAGTTTGAAAAAAATTTGGTTTGAAAACGAAATTGTGGTCCCCCCACCTTTCTGGCGTTAAACGCCCAGAATGGCACCCATTCTGGCGTTTAACGCCCATTTGTTGCCCCTTTTGGGCGTTTAACGCCCAGCCAGGTGCCCTGGCTGACGTTAAACGCCAGAATTCCTTTATCACTGGGCGTTTTTCTAAACGCCCAGGATGCTGCACACCTAGCATTAAACGCCCAGAATGGTGCCCATTCTGGCGTTTAACGCCCAAAATGGCACCTTTACTGGCGTTAAACGCCCAGAATGGTGCCCATTCTGGCGTTTAACGCCCAAAATGCCCCTTACTGGCGTTTTTTCGCCAGCAAGCTCCTTTTCTCTGCTTTTTGAGCTGAAACCTTCTGTAACTCTGTGAATTCCTTCATTTTTGATACTTGCCTCTGTAAAAACAAATCATATCACCTCCTAATGACTGGGTTGCCTCCCAGCAGGTGCTTCTTTACTGTCTTTAGCTGGACCTTTACTGAGAATCACTCAAGTCTCAGTTTTGAGCATTCCTGCTCAAAATTGCTTTCAAGATAATGCTTGATTCTCTGTCCATTAACAATGAACCTTTTGTCAGAATCAATATCTTGAAGCTCAACATATCCATATGGTGACACTCCTGTAATCACATACGGACCCCTCCACCGGGATTTAAGTTTTCCTGGAAACAATCTGAGCCTAGAGTTGAAGAGCAGAACCTTTTGTCCTGGCTCAAAGACTCTGGTTGACAACTTCTTGTCATGCCATTTCTTTGCCTTTTCCTTATAAATTTTTGCATTTTCAAAGGCATTGAGTCTGAACTCTTCTAGCTCATTTAGCTGGAGCAACCTTTTTTCACCAGCTAACTGAGCATCCATGTTTAGGAATCTGGTTGCCCAGTAGGCTTTATGTTCCAGTTCCACAGGCAGATGACAGGCCTTCCCATACACCAGTTGGTATGGAGAGGTTCCTATAGGAGTCTTGAATGCTGTTCTGTACGCCCACAGAGCATCATCCAAACTCTTTGCCCAATCCTTTCTTCGGGCTATCACAGTCCGTTCTAGGATTCTTTTTAGTTCTCTGTTAGAGACTTCAGCTTGCCCATTTGTTTGTGGATGATACGGAGTCGCCACCTTGTGGCTAATTCCATATCTGACCATAGCAGAGTATAGCTGTTTATTGCAGAAATGAGTGCCCCCGTCACTGATTAGTACTCTGGAAACACCAAACCTGCTGAAGATGTGTTTCTGAAGGAATTTCAGCACGGTCTTGGTATCATTAGTGGGTGTAGCAATTGCTTCTACCCACTTAGATACATAATCCACTGCCACCAGAATGTAAGCGTTTGAGTATGATGGTGGGAATGGACCCATGAAGTCAATTCCCCATACATCAAACAATTCTATCTCTAATATCCCTTGTTGAGGCATGGCATATCCGTGAGGCAAGTTACCAGCTCTTTGGCAACTGTCACAGTTACGCACAAACTCTCGGGAGTCTTTATAGAGAGTAGGCCAGTAGAAGCCACATTGGAGGACTTTAGTGGCTGTTCGCTCACTTCCAAAATGTCCTCCATACTGTGATCCATGGCAATGCCATAGGATCCTTTGTGCCTCTTCTCTGGGTACACATCTGCGGATTACTCCGTCTGCACATCTCTTAAAGAGATATGGCTCATCCCATAGGTAGAACTTGGCATCTGAAATTAATTTCTTTCTTTGCATTCTGCTGTACTCCTGGGGTATGAACCTCACAGCTTTATAGTTTGCAATATCTGCAAACCACGGAGCTTCCTGAATGGCAAAGAGTTTCTCATCTGGGAAAGTCTCAGAGATCTCAGTAGAAGGGAGGGACGCCCCAACTTCTGGTTCTATTCGGGACAGATGATCAGCTACTTGGTTCTCTGTCCCTTTTCTGTCTCTTATTTCTATATCAAACTCTTGCAGAAGCAACACCCATCTTATTAGCCTGGGTTTTGAATCCTGCTTTGTGAGTAAGTATTTAAGAGCAGCATGGTCAGTGTACACAATCACTTTGGATCCTACTAGATAAGATCTAAACTTGTCAATGGCATAAACCACTGCAAGTAATTCTTTTTCTGTGGTTGTGTAATTCTTCTGTGCATCATTTAGAACACGGCTAGCATAATAAATGACATGCAGAAGTTTGTTATGCCTCTGTCCCAACACTGCACCAATGGCATGATCACTGGCATCACACATTAATTCAAATGGCAATGTCCAATCTGGTGCAGAGATGACTGGTGCTGTGACCAGCTTAGCTTTCAGGGTCTCAAACGCCTGCTGACACTGTGTGTCAAACACAAATGGTGTGTCAGCAGCTAGCAGGTTACTCAAAGGTTTTGCAATTTTCGAAAAATCCTTTATAAACCTTCTATAGAATCCTGCATGCCCCAGAAAGCTTCTGCTTGCCTTAACATTGGCAGGTGGTGGTAATTTTTCAATTACCTCTACCTTTGCCTTATCCACCTCTATTCCCCTGCTTGAAATTTTGTGCCCAAGGACAATTCCTTCAGTCACCATAAAGTGACATTTCTCCCAGTTTAAAACCAGGTTAGTCTCTTGGCACCTTTTCAGGACAAGTGATAGGTGGTTAAGACAGGAGCTGAATGAGTCTCCATATACTGAGAAGTCATCCATGAAGACTTCCAGAAATTTCTCTACCATATCTGAGAAGATAGAGAGCATGCACCTCTGAAAGGTTGCAGGTGCATTGCACAGACCAAAAGGCATCCTTCTGTAGGCAAACACACCAGAAGGGCAAGTAAATGCTGTTTTCTCTTGGTCCTGAGGATCTACTGCAATTTGGTTGTAGCCTGAATAGCCATCCAAAAAGCAGTAATAATCATGACCAGCTAGTCTCTCTAGCATTTGGTCTATGAATGGTAAAGGAAAATGATCCTTTCTGGTGGCTGTATTGAGCCTTCTGTAGTCAATACACATACGCCACCCTGTGACTGTTCTTGTAGGAACCAGTTCATTTTTTTCATTATGAACCACTATCATGCCTCCCTTTTTGGGGACAACTTGGACAGGGCTCACCCAGGGGCTATCAGAAATAGGATAGATAATCCCAGCCTCTAGTAATTTAGTGACCTCTTTCTGCACCACCTCCTTCATGGCTGGATTTAGCCTCCTCTGTGGTTGGACCACTGGTTTGGCATTATCCTCCAACAGGATCTTGTGCATGCATCTAGCTGGGCTAATGCCCTTAAGATCACTTATGGACCACCCAAGAGCTGTCTTGTGTGTCCTTAGCACTTGAATTAGTGCTTCCTCTTCCTGTGGATTTAAAGCAGAGCTTATAATCACTGGAAAAGTGTCACCCTTTCCCAGAAATGCATACTTCAGGGATGGTGGTAGTGGTTTGAGTTCAGGTTTGGGAGGCTTATCCTCCTCCTGAGGAATTTTCGAAAATTCCTTTGTTTCCTGTGGTTCTTCTTGATCAGGCTGAGCATCCTTGAAGATGTCTTCAAGCTCTGATTCTAGGCTTTTAGTCATATTGATCTCTTCCACCAAAGAGTCAATAATGTCAGCGCCCATGCAGTCATTTGGTGTGTTTGGATGCTGCATAGCTTTCACAGCATTCAACTTGAACTCATCCTCATTGACTCTCAGGGTTACTTCCCCTTTTTGTATATCAATGAGAGTTCGTCTAGTTGCTAGGAAAGGTCTTCCTAGAATGAGAGTTGCATTCTTGTGCTCCTCCATTTCCAGCACCACAAAGTCAGTTGGAAAGGCAAATGGTCCAACCTTGACAATCATATCCTCTATTATGCCTGATGGATGTTTTATGGATCCATTAGCAAGTTGGAGGCATATCCGGGTTGGTTTGACTTCTCCAGTCAACCCAAGCTTTCTGATAGTGGATGCAGGTATTAGATTAATGCTTGCTCCAAGATCACATAGGGCTGTCTTGGTGCAAGCGCCTTCTAATGTGCATGGTATCATAAAGCTTCCTGGATCTTGAAGCTTTTTTGGTAAGCTTTTCAGAATGACTGCACTGCATTCTTCAGTGAGAAATACTTTTTCAGTTTCTCTCCAATCCTTCTTATGACTTAAGATCTCTTTCATGAACTTAGCATAAGAAGGTATTTGCTCAAGTGCCTCTGCAAACGGAATCTTTATTTCAAGAGTCCTTAGATAGTCTGCAAAGCGGGCAAATTGCTTATCCTGTTCCGCTTGGCGGAGTTTTTGAGGATAAGGCATCTTGGCTTTATAGTCTTCAACCTTGGATGCTGCAGGTTTATTCCTTACAGAAGTGGTTGAAGAAGCCTTGTTAGAGGGATTACTGTCAGCACTCTCAGGTGTCTGATCTTCCCTTGGCGTCTGAACGCCAGAATTGGGTGGAAAATGGGCGTTTAACGCCAACTTTTCCCCCTTTTCTGGCGTTTGAACGCCAGAACTGGGCAGGGAATGGGCGTTTAACGCCAGCTTTCCTCCCTTTCTGGCGTTTGAACGCCAATAACATTCCTCTCTGAGCTCTTACTGTCCTCAGAGGGATTTTGAACAGTGGTTTGGTTATCCTCTGTCAATTGTTCCTTGTTTGGCTTTTTGCTCTTTTGAGCAGTGTTATTCAGTGTCTTCCCACTCCTCAGTTGAACTGCTTGACATTCCTCTGTTATCTGTTTAGATATTTGCTGTTTTGCTTGATTCAACTGCAGTTCTATGTTCTTGTTAGCAACTTTAGTATCATGGAGCATTTCTTTAAATTCTGCTAACTATTCTGTCATCAGGAGCAATTGTTGATTAAGCTCAATCATCTGTTCTTGAGGATTAGGATCAGTGACTACTGTCATGACTTCCTCTTTTGGAGAGAACTCATTGCTAGAGTACAAATATTGGTTTCTAGCAACAGTGTCTATGAGCTCTTGAGCCTCTTCAATTGTCTTCCTCATATGTATAGATCCACCAGCTGAGTGGTCTAAAGACATCTGAGCTTTTTCTGTAAGCCCATAGTAGAAGATGTCTAATTGTACCCACTCTGAAAACATTTCAGAGGGGCATTTTCTTAGCATACCTCTATACCTCTCCCAGGCATTATAAAGGGATTCATTATCCTCTTGTTTAAAGCCTTGGATGTCCAGCCTTAGCTGTGTCATCCTCTTTGGAGGGTAAAAATGATTCAGAAATTTGTCTGATAACTGTTTCCATGTCTTTATGCTTGCTGTAGGTTGGTTATTCAACCACCTTTTTGCTTGATCTTTTACAGCAAATGGAAACAATAATAGTCTGTAGACATCCTGATCCACCTCTTTATCATGTACTGTGTCAGCAATTTGTAAGAACTGTGCCAGAAACTCAGTAGGTTCTTCCTGTGGAAGACCGGAATACTGGCAATTTTGCTGCACTATGATAATGAGTTGAGGGTTTAGCTCAAAGCTGCTTGCTTTGATGGGAGGTGTACAGATGCTACTCCCATATGCAGCTGTAATGGGGTTAGCATATGACCCCAGAGTCCTTTTGGACTGATCAATCCCACTTAGGTCCATAGTGGATAAAGGGAACTGATATGGATTGCAAATAGATAATTTTGTTTTTTTTTTTTGAATTATCCGAAAAATAAAATAAAAACAAAAGGAAAGTAAAATAAAATAAAAAATTCGAAAATTGAAAGAAAATAAGATCAAAGCAAATTGAAAACTGAATCAAGTAGTTAATTAAAAAGATTTTGAGATTAGCAATTAGAAAGATATGATTGAAAAATTTTTATGAAAAAGATTTGATTTTTGAAAGAGGAAAGAGAAAAACAACAAAATGACACCAAACTTAAAATTTTTAGAAAATCAAACACAATTTTTCGAAAATTTTTAAGAGAAAAACACAAAGAGGACACCAAACTTAGAACTTTTACGGATCAAAAAGGGACTAAGGACATGCAAAATCGAAAATTAAAAGAAAAGCAAAAGCATGCAATTGACACCAAACTTAAAATATGAAACTAGACTCAACTAAATGACTCTAAACCAATAAAAACAAAACAGTCCTAATCTAAGCAACAAGATAAGCCGTCAGTTGTCCAAACTCGAACAATCCCCGGCAACGGCGCCAAAAACTTGGTGCACAAAATTGCAATCACACTTTTGCAACCTCGCACAACTAACCAGCAAGTGCACTGGGTCGTCCAAGTAATACCTTACGTGAGTAAGGGTCGATCCCACGGAGATTGTCGGCTTGAAGCAAGCTATGGTTATCTTGTAAATCTTAGTCAGGATATCAGAAATTATCAGGATTGATTGTGAAAAGCAAAAGAACATGAAATAAGTACTTGTTATGCAGTAATGGAGAATAGGTTGAGGTTTTGGAGATGCTCCATCTTCTGAATCTCTGCTTTCCTACTGTCTTCTTCATCAAACACGCAAGGCTCCTTCCATAGCAAGCTGTATGTAGGGTTTCACCGTTGTCAGTGGCTACCTCCCATCCTCTCAGTGGAAATGTTCAACGCATCCTGTCACGGCACGGCTATCCATCTGTCGGTTCTCGGTCAGGTCGGAATAGAATCCAGTGATTCTTTTGCGTCCGTCACTAACGCCCCGCCTGCTAGGAGTTTGAAGCACGTCACAGTCATTCAATCATTGAATCCTACTCAGAATACCACAGACAAGGTTTAGACCTTCCGGATTCTCTTGAGTGCCGCCATCAGTTCTAGCTTATACCACGAAGATTCCGGTTAAAGAATCCAAGAGATATCTACTTAATCTAAGGTAGAACGGAGGTGGTTGTCAGGCACACGTTGATAGTTGAGAATATGATGAGTGTCACGGATCATCACATTCATCCGGGTTAAGAACAAGTGATATCTTAGAATGGAAGCAAGCATGATTGAATAAGAAACAGTAGTAATTGCATTAATCCATCAAGACACAGCAGAGCTCCTCACCCCCAACCACGGGGTTTAGAGACTCATGCCATGGAAGGTACACAAAGAAACGTGTAAAGTGTCATGAGGTACAGATACAATGTCAAAAGATCCTATTAATAGTGAACTAGTAACCTAAGGTTTACAGAAATGAGTAAATGACAGAAAAATCCACTTCCGGGCCCACTTGGTGTGTGCTTGGGCTGAGCATTGAAGCTTTCATGTGTAGAGACCTTTTCTGGAGTTAAACGCCAGCTTTCATGCCAGTTTGGGCGTTTAACTCCAAGTTTTATGCCAGTTCCAGCGTTAAACGCTGGAAATTCTGAGGCTGATTTGCCACGCCGGTTTGGGCCATCAAATCTCGGGCAAAGTATGGACTATTATACATTGCTGGAAAGCCCAGGATGTCTACTTTTCAATGCCCTTGAGAGCGCGCCAATTGGGCTTCTGTAGCTCCAGAAAATCCACTTCGAGTGCAGGGAGGTCAGAATCCAACAGCATCTGCAGTCCTTTTCAGTCTCTGAATCAGATTTTTGCTCAGGACCCTCGATTTCAGCCAGAAAATACCTGAAATCACAGAAAAACACACAAAATCATAGTAAAGTCCAGAAAAGTGAATTTTAACTAAAAGCTAATAAAAATATACTAAAAACTAACTAGATCATACTAAAAACATACTAAAAAGAATGCCAAAAAGCGTATAAATTATCCGCTCATCAGGACCTCTCCATACCAGCTTGTGTATGGAAAGGCATGTCACTTGCCAGTGGAACTGGAACATAAGGCCTACTGGGCAACCAGATTCCTAAACCTTGATGCCAAATTAGCTGGAGAAAAATGATTGCTTCAGTTAAATGAGCTAGAGGAATTTAGACTCAATGCTTTCGAGAATGCAAAAATTTACAAAGAGAAAGCAAAAAGATGGCATGATAAGAAATTGTCATCCAGAGTCTTTGAGCCGGGGCAGAAAGTTCTGCTATTTAATTCCAGGCTCAAATTATTCCCCGGGAAATTAAAATCCCGGTAGAGAGGTCCATATGTGATCACAAGCGTATCACCATATGGATACGTAGAGCTTCAGGATAATGAATCCAACAAAAAGTTCATTGTTAATGGACAGAGAATTAAACATTATCTTGAAAGTAACTTCGAGCAAGAATGCTCGAAACTGAGACTTGATTAGAGCTCAGTGGTAGTCCAGCTAAAGACAATAAAGAAGCGCTTGCTGGGAGGCAACCCAGCCATTTACAAAGTTTATTTACTAATTAAATAAATTTCCTTTTTTTACAGGTATGTGTCCAAGTATCTTCAAGGTATAATAGCAATTGCTTGAATTC
Source organism: Arachis stenosperma (assembly GCF_014773155.1). Lineage (NCBI taxonomy): Eukaryota > Viridiplantae > Streptophyta > Magnoliopsida > Fabales > Fabaceae > Arachis > Arachis stenosperma. The sequence continues at coordinate 77,619,942 of NC_080380.1, read as the reverse complement.
ACAGAGTTACAGGGGAATTTGGAAGTTCACTGGCGAAAAAAGGCCAGTAAAAAACATTTTGGGCGTTGAACGCCCAAAAGAAGCACCCACTGGGCGTTCAACGCCAGTAAGGGTAGCCATCTGGGTGTTAAACGCCAGAAAGGAGCATCTTCTGGGCGTTAAACGCCAGAAAGAAGCACCTTCTGGGCGTTTAACGCCAGATTGACAGCATCCTGGGCGTTCAGAAAAACGCCCAGTGACAAAGGACTTCCTGGCGTTCAACGCCAGAAAGATGCATCAGCTGGGCGTTGAACGCCCAGGAGAAGCAACGTTTGGGCGTTAAACGCCCAAAACATGCAGCGTTTGGGCGTTAAACGCCCAAAACATGCAGCGTTTAGGCGTTTAACGCCAGAATGGTGGGGAGGAGGTAAAATTCGTTTTTCTTCACAAATTTTCTAATTTTTATGTTTCAATTCATGATTTATTGCATAAACATGTTTCAATTCCAAAAATTTTTAAATCCTAATTTCTAAAAACCCTAATTTCTAAAATCCCTTTTTCAAAAATATCAAATGTATCTTAATTCATAAACACAAATCTTTTTCCAATCCAATTCTTTTTCAAATCTTTTTAATTTCTTCTCATATCTTTTTCAACTCATCTTATCTTTTTTTCGAAACTGCCTCTCCTTCTACTCCTCTCCTTTCCTTTCTTTTGCTTGAGGACAAGCAAACCTCTAAGTTTGGTGTGATTTGCCATGATCACTGAGCTAAAACTCATTAAGATCATGGCACCTAAGGGAACAGGAAGAGCAAGGATGTGAACTTAAGGGAGCTGAAGCGTCAGAAATTAATTCTTGAAGGCACCCCACAGACTAGAGGAACATCCACTTCCCAAAATACAGGTTGTTAAGTTCTAATTCTAGCTTTAACTCTGTGATAGTATTATTATAGGATTTTACCTTAGAAGTTATATAGGAGTAGTAGTAATTAGCATATCTATTTTGGCTTTATTTCCAATTAAGTTATAACTTATTTTTCTCATCATCATCAAACATGAATAAAATAGTAGATTTATAGAATAAAGAGGCAATTTAATTTTTTTCGAGTTCTTAATAAGGAAAATTCTAATTATTTATATGTGGTGGCAATACTTTTTGTCTTCTGAATGAATGCTTGAACAGTGCATAATTTTGATATTGAATTTTATGAATGTTAAAATTGTTGGCTCTTGAAAGAATGATGAACAAGAGAAATGTTATTGATGATCTGAAAAATCATGAAATTGATTCTTGAAGCAAGAAAAAGCAGTGAAAAAAAAATTTCTTGCGAAAAAAAAAAGAGAGAAAGAAAAAAAGCAAGCATAAAAAGCCAATAGCCCTTAAAACCAAAAGGCAAGGGTAAAAAGGATCCAAGGCTTTGAGCATTAATGGATAGGAGGGCCCAAGGAAATAAATCCGGGTCTAAGCGGCTAAATCAAGCTGTCCCTAACCATGTGCTTGTGTTATGCAGGTCCAAGTGAAAAGCTTGAGACTGAGTGGTTAAAGTCGTGATCCAAAGCAAAAAGAGTGTGCTTAAGAGCTCTGGACACCTCTAATTGGGGACTCGAGCAAAGCTGAGTCACAATCTGAAAAGGTTCACCCAATTATGTGTCTGTGGCATTTATGTATCTGGTGGTAATACTGGAAAACAAAGTGCTTAGGGCCACGGCCAAGACTCATGAAGTAACTGTGTTCAAGAATCAACATACTAAACTAGGAGAATCAATAATACTATCTAAATTCTGAGTTCCTATGGATGCCAATCATTCTGAATTTCAAAGGATAAAGTGAGATGCCAAAACTGTTCAGAAGAAAAAAGCTACTAGTCCCGCTCATCTAATTAGAATCTGAGCTTCACTTGAAACTCTGAGATATTATTGTTCCTTAATTTCTTTTCATCCTATTTTATTTATCTAGTTGCTTGAGGACAAGCAACAGTTTAAGTTTGGTGTTGTGATGAGCGGATATTTTATACGCTTTTTGGGGGTAATTTCATGTAGATTTTAGCATGTTTTAATTAGTTTTTAGTTAAATATTATTAGTTTTTAGGCAAAAATCATATTTCTGGACTTTACTATGAGTTTGTGTATTTTTCTGTGATTTCAGGTATTTTCTGGCTGAAATTGAGGGAGCTGAGCAAAAATCTGACTTAGGCTGAAAAAGGACTGCTGATGCTGTTGGAATCTGACCTCCCTGCACTCGAAATGGATTTTCTGGAGCTACAGAACTCCAAATGGCGCGCTCTCAATGGCGTTGGAAAGTAGACATCCAGAGCTTTCCAGCAATATATAATAGTCCATACTTCATTCGGGAATTGACGACGTAAATTGGCGTTGAACGCCAATTACATGTTGCTGTCTGGAGTTAAACGCCAGAAACACGTCACGACCCGGAGTTGAACGCCCAAAACACGTTATAACTTGGCGTTCAACTCCAATAAACGTCACAGCTCGTGGATAGATCAAGCTCAGCCCAAACATATACCAAGTGGGCCCCGGAAGTGGATTTATGCATCAATTACTTACTCATGTAAACCCTAGTAGCTAGTTTATTATAAATAGGACTTTTTACTAGTGTATTAGATATCTTGGGGTCTTGATCCTGGATTGTATTTTGAATCCTGTGATCACGTTTTGGGGGCTGGCCATTCGGCCATGCCTGAACCTTTCACTTATGTATTTTCAACGGTGGAGTTTCTGCACACCATAGATTAAGGGTGTGGAGCTCTGCTGTACCTCAAGTTTCAATACAATTACTATTACTTTCTATTCAATTCTCTTTTATTCTTATTCCAAGATATACGTTGCACTTCAACTTGATGAATGTGATGATCCGTGACACTCATCATCATTCTCACTCATGAACGCGCGTGACTGACAACCACTTCCGTTCTACCTTAGGCCGGGCGCATATCTCTTAGATTCTCCAACAGAATCTTCGTGGTATAAGCTAGATAGATGGCGGCATTCATGAGGATCCGGAAAGTCTAAACCTTGTCTGTGGTATTCTGAGTAGGATTCTGGGATTGAATGACTGTGACTAGCTTCAAACTCCTGAAGGCTGGGCGTGATGACAAGCGCAAAAGAATCAAGGGATTCTATTCCAACCTGATTGAGAACCGACAGATGATTAGCCGTGCTGTGACAGAGCATAGGAACGTTTTCACTGAGAGGATGGGATGTAGCCATTGACAACGGTGATGCCCTACATACAGCTTGCCATGGAAAGGAGTAAGAAGGATAGGATGAATGTAATAAGAAAGTAGAGATTCAAGAGGAGCACAACATCTCCATACGCCTATCTGAAATTTCCACTATTGATTTACATAAGTATCTCTATCCATTTTATTTTCTGTTTATTTTTATTAATCATATTTGATTTTCTAAATTCCATAATTTTATCCTCCTGACTGGGATTTACAAGATGACTATAGCTTGCTTCATACCAACAATCTCTGTGGGATCGACCCTTACTCACGTAAGGTATTACTTGGACGACCCAGTACACTTGCTGGTTAGTTGAACGGAGTTGTGTCCACAAATAAGTGCCATAATAAGGATTCCATACAACAACAAAGAACACTACATTGATGTGATCACAATTTCGTCCACCAGTAATGCCTTACTTTCGGTACGATCATGACGTTCTGGAAGTTGGGTCGTTACATTAGTTCGTAGCTCCCCAATAGACTTGAAGTTAGCTATGTCTACAAAGCAAGGGGCTACTCGAATCATCATCAATTGTTCATCCGAAAAGCTTTCATTTACTGCTACTTGCTGTATTTCTTCTTCTTGTGGGATCCTTGAGAGGTGGTCAGCTACCTTGTTCTCTGCTCCGCTTCTATCTTTAATCTCAATATCAAATTCTTGGAGTAGCAGGATCCACCTTATTAGTCTGGGCTTAGATTCTTGTTTGGTAAGCAAGTATTTGAGTGCTGCATGATCAGTGAACACAATTACTTTTGAGCCAATGAGATATGATCTAAACTTATCAAAAGCAAAAACTATGGCTAAAAGTTCTTTCATCGTGGTGGTATAGTTCCTTTGATTCTCATTAAGGACCTTGCTAGCATAGTAAATAACATGCACTAGCTTGTCTTTCCTCTGTCCTAGAAAACACCAACAGCAAAATCGGATGCATCAGACATTAGTTCAAAGGGAAGATCCCAGCTTGGTGGTACTATAATAAGTGCAGAGGAGAGTTTCTTTTTGAGTTCATCAAAGGCTACCATGCACTCTCTATAAAAAACAAAGGGAGTATTTGAGACAAGTAGGTTGCTAAGGGGTTTTGCAATCTTTCAAAAATCTTTAATAAACCTCCTATAGAACCCAGCGTGTCCCAAAAAGCTTCTGATTGCTTTGACATTGCAAGGTGGAGGTAATTTTTCAATTACTTTCACTTTTGCCTTGTCTACTTCTATGCCATCTTTTGAAATCTTGTGACCAAGAACCACCCCTTCAGTCACCATAAAATGGCACTTCTCCTAGTTTAAAACTAGGTTGGTTTTTTGACACCATTTTAGCACAAGGGCAAGATGGTATAGGCAATCAGAATATGAGTTCCCAAACACAGAGAAGTCGTCCATAAATACTTTTATGAACTTCTCAATCATATCTGAAAAAATGGAGAGCATGCACCTTTGGAATGTTGCAGGTGCATTTCAGAAAACAAAAAGGGGATTGTCCTATAAGAGAAAACGCCATATGGACAAGTAAATGAAGTTTTTTCCTGATCCTTGGGGTTTAAAACAATTTGGTTGTAGCCTGAATATCCATCCAGGAAATAATAATACTCATGTCTTGCCAATCTTTCAAGCATCTGGTCCATGAAGGGTAGGGGAAACTGATCCTTCCTGGTGGCTTCATTAAGTTTTCGGTAGTTAATGCACATACGCCATCCGGTCACCGTCCTTGTAGGTATCAATTCATTCTTGTCATTTGCCACAATAGTGATCCCTTCCTTCTTAGGGACTACTTGCACCGGGCTTACCTAAGGGCTGTCTGAGATGGGGTAGATCACCCTTGCTTGCCACAGTTTCAACACTTCTTTCTGAACCACTTCATTCATAATTGGGTTCAGCCTCCTTTGTTGTTATCTTGAGGGTTTGGCATCCTCTTCAAGTAAGATTTTATGCATGCACATTGAAAGACTGATCCCCTTTAAATATGCAAGTGTCCAGCCTATGGCATCCTTGTGTTGTCTCAGCACTTGGATAAGTTCCTCTTCTCGTTCCTTACTCAGAGTTGAATTTATGATTACTGGGTGAGTGTTGTTAGCACCCAGATATGCATATTTCAAGCTGGGTGGTAAGGCTTTCAACTCTAGTTTTGGTGACTCTGCATCTTTGTTGTCTATGGTAGTTGGCATGATTGAGTTCCTCATGGTTGCTTGTGGTAATTTTACATCTGGTGCTTGTTCCAGCTCAATGCTTTCTCCACATTGTTCTTCTTCCATGACTTCTTGAACTATCTGTTCCATGGTGTCTACTAGCATGCATTCTCCTATGGATTTTTTGGGGTAACTCATTGCTTTAAAGACGTTGAAGACCATTTTCTCTTCATGCAATCTCAAGACTAGTTCCCCTTTTTGCACATCAATGATGGCTCCATCAGTAGCTAGAAATGGTCTTCCTAGGATAATTGACGTGTTGGCCTCTTCTTCCATGTCCAGCACAACGAAATCAGTAGGGAAAATAAATTCTCCTACTTTCAATAGCAGGTCCTCCGCCACCCCATGTGGAAACTTAAATGTTCTGTCAGCCAATTGGAGTGCCATTCTTGTTGGCTTGGCTTCCTCAATCTTCATCCTTCTCATCATGGTTAGGGACATAAGATTTATGCTAGCTCCCAAATCACACAAAGCTTTCTCAATAGTGATGTCCCCTATGATGCAGGGGATTTGAGAACTCCCTGGGTCCTCAGCTTTTGAGGCAGCTTCTTCTGTATGATAGCGCTGCATTCCTCAGTCAAGACTATGGTTTCTTCCCAGTTCCTCTTTTTGGTTATAAGCTCCTTTAAGAACTTGGCATAGAGTGGCATTTGTTCTAATGCCTCAGCAAATAGTATGTTGATTTGGAGCCTCTTGAAAATCTCTAGGAACTTAGAGAACTAGCCATCCTTCCCATCTTTTATCAGTCTTTGTAGGTATCGTGCCTTTGGCACATAGGGCTTCAAGACTGGTTTTGGTGGAGGTGAAGCTGGGATCTCCCCTTCATCCTCGTTCTCATGTTTTGATGCAACCTCTTCATGATTATCTTTACTTGGGCTTCCTTCCTCTACAACTTTCCCATTTCTTAGAGTTATGGCTTTGTATTCCCCTCTTGGGTTAGCCATGGTATCACTGGGAAATGTGTGTGTGGGAAGTGGGATTTTCTTGGACAAAATCCCCACTTGTGCTTCCAACTTTGAGATTGCTGCACCTTGATTTTTCAGATTTGACCTGTATTCCTCTTGATTAGCATCTAGCCTTCTGTCAGTTTGTGCTTGTCTGTCCATGAGGGTAGAGACTGTCCCTGTAATCTGGAATGACAGTTGTGCTATTGCAGCCTCCATCCTCTCAAAGTTGCTCTTAATTTTGCATGGTTGCATAGTTAAAGATTATGTATCTTGATTGAGGTTGTTGTGTATGGGTTGGTTGTTATGGTATGATGTGTTTTATGAGTTATGGTAGGGTCTATGGTTCTCTGTTTGATGGTTGGGGTTGTGGTTGGGATGTTGATTTGATGGATAAGGCTTGTTGTGGTCCTGGTTGTGGTTTTGTTGATTTCCCCACCCAAAGTTTCGGTGGTTCTTCCAACCTGGGTTGTATATCTTAGAGTGTGGGTCATATGGTGTCCTGGATGAATTGTTCACATAATTATCTTGTTCTCAGTCACCTTCAGATTCGGGTGCATTCCCTTCTTGTTGAGGAGTTTGGTCTTGAATGACTAAGGCTTGGTTGGCCTCCATCCTCTTAGTTAAGGCTGCTATTTGTGCTGCAATTGCCTTGTTCTGAGCTAACAAAGCATCTACATAATTGAGTTCTAGCACTCTTTTCTTCTGAGTCCTTTCTGAAGCATAGGAATACTCATTTTCAGCTACAGTCTTAATGAAATCTATGGCCTCTTCAATGGTTTTCTTTTTGTTGAGTGAGCCTCCTGAAGAATGATCCACTGCCTTCTTTGCTTCATAGGATAGTCCCTCGTAAAAGATATGTAGTTGTACCCACTCATTGAATATTTTCGGTGGGCATCTTCTTGACAAATCTTTGAATCTCTCCCAGGCCTCATAGAGTGTTTCTCCATCTTGTTGTCTGAAAGTTTGCACCTCAGCTCTCAGCCTATTGATTCTTTGTGGAGGGTAAAATCTTGCAAGGAATCTGTTCACGACCTCCTCCCATGTAGTTAGGCTATCCTTGGGGAATGATTCCAACCACTTTGCTGCCTTATCTCTGAGTGAGAAAGGAAACAAGAGTAGTTTGTAGATGTTAGGGTGTACCCCGTTGGACTTTACAGGATCACATATCCTCAGGAATGTGCTGAGATGTTGATTAGGGTCTTCTTGGGTACTTCCTCCATATAAGCAATTATTCTGAACAAGTGTGATGAGTTGAGGCTTCAGCTCAAAATTATTGGCATGAATTGTTGGCTTTAGGATGCTGCTGCCACAATTTTCTAGGTTTGGGTTGATGTATGAGCCTAAGACTCTCCTTTCTTGCCCATCATGATTGACTGGGCCTCCTCTGGCATGGTTATGAACTTCTTCCACATGGTGATTCTCCATATTCTCCTCCATGTTCGTCTCAAAATATTCTTCCTCTTCCTCAGCACCAACGACTCTTTTCCCTCTTACTTCCCTCCTTATTCTAAGGAAGGTCCTCTCAGGTTCAGAATCAAAGGAAGTTGAAGCCCTGCTTCTCCTACCTGTCATATAATCAATAAAGGCAAAAAAAATCAAGAAAGAAAATGGATGAAGAAATTACTTTTGTTAGAGTAGTTGTTAATGTGAGTGGTGTAATTGATCAAATAGTTAGAAGATTGGAAATATGGATACTAAACAAAATAATCAAAGAAGAAGGAAATAGAACTCAAAATAAAATAAAAATGTGCTAACTAAAAGAAATTAAAATAACAAGGAATTTAAATTGCTTAATCTAGCTCTCCAATCAATTTAATCACTGTCAAATTTAAGCCAATCCCCGGCAACGGCGCCATAAAACTTGATGAGTTTCTAATTCACACCCCATTCAAAAATTAGTGAATTAGTTCTTTTGGCAAGCACACCAAAATTATCGCCAAGTAATAACCCACAGTGGAGTGGGATCGTATCCACAGAGATTGGCAAATTCAAGCAGTTTTAATTGATTGATGAATTAGTCAAGCGGATCAATAAGATTGTGAAGTGCAGAATTGTAAATGACATAAATGTAAATGACTAGAATACAAGGAAAAGCAATAAAGTGCAGAAACAAAAATTGCAGAATGTAAAGTGCTGAATCATAAATGACTTGAATGTAAATGGGAGTGGGGAATTGCAGAATATGTTCTTGATGTTCATCATGATCTTCAAAGTGTTCTTCGTGTTCATCTTGACATTCATAGTGTTCTTGCATGCATCATGTGTTTTGATCTAAAATTTCCATGCATTGAGTCTTTTTGTTGTTTTTCTCTCTCATCATTAAAATTCAAAAATAAAAAATATATCTTTTCCTTAATTTTCTCATAATTTTCGAAAATTTGAGTTGGCTTAGTCAAAAATTTTTAAAATTAGTTAGTTCTTATAAGTCAAGTCAAATTTTCAATTTTAAAAAATCTTATCTTTTCAAAATCTTTTTCAAAAATCAAATCTCTTTTACTTTTATCTTATGATTTTCGAAAATTTAAACTATTTTTCAAAATCTTTTTCTTATTTTATTTCAAATTTTCGAAACTTAACTAACAAGTAATGTGATTGATTCAAAAATTTGAAGTTTGTTACTCTATTGTTAAGAAATGTTCAATCTTTAAATTCTAGAATCATATCTTTTAGTTTCTTGTTAGTCAAGTATGTAATTTTAATTTTAAATATTAAATCTTTTCTAACTATATCTTTTTAATCATATATTTTTATCATATCTTTTTAAATTTTATCTTTTTCAAAAATTTGATTTCAAAATATCTTCTTATCTTCTTATCTTTTCAAAATTGATTTTCAAATCTTTTTCAACTAACCAATTAACTTTTGTTTATTTTTTTATCTTTTTCAAAACCACCTAACTAATTTTAGCTCTCTAATTTTCAAAAATTACCTCCCTCTTTTTCAAAATTCTTTTAATTAACTAATTGTTTTAAATTTTAATTTTAATTTTAATTCTTTCCTTTAATTTTCGAAAATTACTAACCTTTTTTTTTAAATTAATTTTCAAATTCTCCCCCTCTCATCTTCTTCTATTTATTTATTTATTTACTAACATTTCTCTTCATCTCAAGAATCTGAACCTATCTTCACCCTTGTGTTTGGATTCTTAACTCTTCTCCTTCTTCTATTCCTTTCTTCTTCTACTAACATAAAGGAATCTCTATACTGTGACATAGAGGATTCCTCTTCCTTTTCTGTTCTCTTCTTTCTCATATGAGCAGGAACAAGAAAAAAGGCATTGTTGTTGAAGCTGATCCTGAACCTGGAAGGACTCTGAAGAGAAAACTAAGAGAAGCTAAATTACAACAATCCAAAGACAACCTTACTGAAATTTTCGAACAAGAAAAGGATATGGCAGCCGAACCCAACAACAATAATGCAAGGAGGATGCTTGGTGATTATACTACACCTACTTCCAAATTTGATGGAAGAAGCATCTCAATTCCTGCCATTGGAGCAAACAATTTTGAGCTGAAATCTCAACTAATTGCTCTAATGCAACAAAACTGCAAGTTTTATGGACTTCCATCAGAGGATCCCTACCAATTTTTAACTGAGTTCTTGCAGATCTGTGAGACTGTTAAGACTAATGGAGTAGATCTTGAAGTCTACAGGCTCATGCTTTTCCCTTTTGTTGTAAGAGACAGAGCTAGAACATGGTTGGACTCACAACCTAAGGATAGCCTGGACTCTTGGGATAAGCTGGTCACGGCCTTCTTGGTTAAATTCTTTCCTCCTCAAAAGCTGACCAAGCTTAGAGTGGATGTTCAGACCTTCAAGCAAAAAGATGGTGAATCCCTCTTTGAAGCTTGGGAAAGATACAAGCAGATGACCAAAAAGTGTCCTTCTGACATGTTTTCAGAGTGGACCATGTTAGATATATTCTATTATGGTCTGTCTGAGTTCTCTAAGATGTCACTGGACCATTCTGCAGGTGGATCTATTCACCTAAAGTAAACACCTGCAGAAGCTCAGGAACTTATTGAAATGGTTGCAAATAACCAATTCATGTACACTTTTGAGAGGAATTCTGTGAATAATGGGACACCTCAGAGGAAGGGAGTTCTTGAAATTGATGCTCTGAATGCCATATTGGCTCAGAACAAAATGTTGACTCAGCAAGTCAATATGACTTCTTAAAGTCTGAATGGATGGCAAAATGCATCCAACAGCATTAAAGAGGCATCTTCTGAAGAAGACGCTTATGATCCTGAAAACCCTGCAATGGCAGAGGTAAATTACATGGAGGAAGCCTTTGGCAACATCTATAACCCCTCATGGAGAAATTATCCAAATTTCTCATGGAAGGATCAACAAAAGCCTCAACAAGGCTTTAATAATAGTGGAAGAAACAGGTTTAGCAATAGCAAGCCTTTTCCATCATCTTCTCAGCAACAGACAGAGAATTCTGAGCAGAGCACCTCTAACTTAGCAAATATAGTCTCTGATCTGTCTAAGGCCACTTTAAGCTTCATGAGTGAAACAAGGTCCTTCATCAGAAATTTGGAGGCACAAGTGGGCCAGCTGAGTAAGAAAGTCACTGAAACCCCTCCTAGTAGTCTCCCAAGCAATATTGAAGAGAATCCAAAAAGAGAGTGCAAGGCCATTGACATAATCAACATGGCCGAACCTAGAGAGGAAGGAGAGGTCGTGAATCCCAATGAGGAAGACCTCAGGGGACGTCTCTCAAGCAAGAAGGAGTTTCTTATTGAGGACTTAAAGGAATCTGAAGGTCATATAGAGACCATAGAGATCCCATTAAACCTCCTTCTGCCATTCATGAGCTCTGAAAACTATTCTTCCTCTGAAGAGGATGAAGATGTAACTGGAGAGCAAGTTACTCAACATCTAGGAGCTATCATGAAGCTGAATGCCAAGTTGTTTGGTAATGAGACTTGGGAAGGTGAACCTCCCTTGCTCATTGGTGAACTAGATACATGGGTTCAGCAAACTTTACCTCAAAAGAAACAAGATCCTGGTAAATTCTTAATACCCTGTACCATAGGCACCATGACCTTTGAAAAGGCTTTGTGTGACCTAGGGTCAGGCATAAATCTTATGCCACTTTCTGTAATGGAGAAGCTGGGGATCATTGAGGTACAGCCTGCCATATTCTCATTGTAAATGGCAGACAAGTCAGTAAGACAAGCTTATGGATTGGTAGAGGACGTGTTGGTAAAGGTTGAAGGCCTTTACATCCCTGTTGATTTTATAATCTTAGACACTAGGAAGGAGGAGGATGAATGCATCATCCTTGGAAGACCTTTCCTAGCCACAGCAGGAGCTGTGATAGATGTTAACATAGGAGAATTAGTCCTTCAATTGAATGGGGACTACCTTGTGTTTAAGACCCAAGGGTGTTCTTCTTTAACAATGGAGAGGAAGCATGAAAAGCTTCTCTCTGTACAGAGTCAAACAGAGCCCCCACAATCAAACTCTAAGTTTAGTGTTGGGAGGCCAGAGCTAAACTCTAAGTTTGGTATTGAATTCCCACATTCAAACTCTAAGTTTGGTGTTGCGAGTCTACAACATTGACCTGATCACCTTTGAGGCTCCATGAGAGCCCACTGTCAAGCTATTGACATTAAAGGAGTGCTTATTGGGAGGCAACCCAATTTTTATTTATCTTATTTTATTTTTCTTTTATTGTTCTTTTACGTTTTATTAGGTTCATGATCATGTGAAGTCACAAAATAAATATTAAAATTAAAAAAGGATAAAAAACAGCAAAAGAAAAAGCATACCCTGGAGGAAGGGCTTACTGGCGTTTAAACGCCAGTAAGGAGCATCTGGCTGGCGTTCAACGCCAGAACAGAGCATAGATCCGGTGTTGAACACCAGAAACAAGCAACATCCTGGCGTTTAAACGCCAGGAAAACACCCTGAGGAGAGCTGGCGTTGAACGCCAGAAACAAGCATGGAACTGGCATTCAATGCCAGAAACATGTTGCAAATGGGCGTTGAACGCCAAAAACAAGCATGAAGCTGGCGTTCAACGGCAGAAACAAGCATCAATCTGGCGTTGAACACCAGGATTGCATGAAAAGGACGTTTTACACGCCTCATTGGTGCAGGGATGTATATCCTTGACACCTCAAGATCTGTGAACCCCACAGGATCACCTCAGAATCTGTGGACTCCACAGGATCCCCACCTACCTCAACTCACCTTCTCTCCTCTTCACACAACCCAATAAACACTCTTCCCCAAAACCTTTCACCAATCACCTTAATCTCTCTTCCCCATCACCTCTTCACCACTCACATCCATCCACTCTTCCCCAAAAACCCCATCTACCTTCAAAATTCAAAATCTCTTTCCCACCCAAACCCACCCTAAATAGCCGAACCAACTTGATAAACCACTATTTCATGATTTATATTGTATTTAATTGAGTGGTTTTATCAAGCTTTTCACCCATTTATTCATAAGATTTGCATGATTTTACAATTCCTTCCTAGTTTAGTTCTATGATTGAAAACACGCTTCTTTGGTCTTAATTTAGCAAATCTCAATCATCTCTTATTACCATTCGATGCCTTGATCTGTGTGTTAAGTGTTTCAGGCTTCATAGGGCAGGAATAGTTTAGAGAATAAAGAGGAAGCGTGCGAAATTGGAAGGAACACAAGGAATTGAGGAGATGACCAGCGAGAAGTCACGCGGTCGCATGGCTCACGCGACTGCGTCAAATGGAAGAAATCAGAGTGACGCGATCGCGTGCCTAACGCGACCGCGCGGATTAGAAGCTGCACGAATGACGCAAATGCGTGGACGACGCGCACGCGTGATACGAAAAACACTGAGTGACGCGATCGCATGGACGACGTGGACCCATGACGTGCGCGATCTGCAGAAGTACAAAAGTAACTGGCAGAGATTCTGGGCCGCATTTCAAGCTAGTTTTCGGCCCAGAAACATAGATTAAAGTCAGAGAACATGCAGAGACTCAACAGGCTTTTCATAATTCACAATTTTAGGTTTTAGATGTAGTTTTTAGAGAGAGAGGTTCTCTCCTCTCTCTTAGGATTTAGGATTAGGATTACGATTAGGATTTCAACTTCTTCATCACAGGTTCAATGTTCCTTTAATTTATTTTCTACTTTTATTTATCACTTTAGTTGATTATTTGATGTTGCCAATTTGGCTTATGGATTTCTATGTTCAACCTAACCTTCTATTTAAATATAATTTGAGGTATTTCAGACTTATGATTGTTTTCTCTAATTTATGTTATTGATGCTTGTGTTCTATCCAAATTATTTTCATTCAAGTAGATTTTATTCCCTTTTGGCTTTGGTTGATTAATTGGTAACTCTTGAGTTATCAAACTCATTGTTGACTGAAAATTTGAATTCTTCAAGAATTAATTCGAGATCCAATAATTCTAACTTTTCCCAAGGAAAGACTGGAATTTGAAGATTCGAATTAATTCATCCACTTAACTTACCTTCATAGTTGGCGGTTAACAAAGTGGGAAAAAATCCAATTCTCATCACAATTGATAAGGATAACTAGGATAGGACTTCTAATTTCTCATATCTTGCCAAGAGTTTATTTTACAGTTATTTATTTATTTTTCTTATCATTTACCATACTTGTTCCTCACTTTCAAAACCCCCAATTTACAAACTCATAACCAATAATAAGAACATACCTCCCTGCAATTCCTTGAGAAGATGACCTGAGGTTTAAATACTTCGGTTATTAATTTATTTAGGGGTTTGTTACTTGTGAGAACCAAAACGTTTGTAAGAAAGGTTGATTGCTTGGTTTAGTAACTATACTTACAACGAGAGTTTACTATAACCTCTAAACCATCAATCTTCAATTCTTCAAAATTGCGCCATTGTTGGGGAATTGCAAACGTGTGCCTTATTATTGGTTATTGTAAATATTTTTCAAAAAAAATATTTTTCTTTTACTTGTTTATTTGTTTCTTCTTTTCCCCCTTATTTCTGATAACTACTATGAATTCTCACCCCTCTCGCCTTGAGTTTGGTTCTAATTTTGTTGCAAGGAATGGAAGCTATAACAGGACTATGCATCAAGGTCTAAGCAATCAAAGATGGATGGAGCCACAAGGATCTGATCACCCCTTTAGGCAACAACATCCTCCTAGATATCATGGACAAAGACCATTTTACAATGCATGCCCAACTGATATATTTGGTGGATGGTGCGCGAAATTGTGAACAATACTTTTCACAACTCTCATAATCCCCGGTCATGAACTCCAAAAACTTGGTAGCTCAATCCCATGGCATTACACAACTTCGCACAACTAACCAGCAAGTGCACTGGGTCGTCCAAGTAATACCTTACGTGAGTAAGGGTCGATCCCACGGAGATTGTTGGTATGAAGCAAGCTATGGTCACCTTGTAAATCTTAGTCAGGCAGACTCAAATGGGTATCGTGGTATACGAATAAAGCATAAAGATAAAGATAGAGATACTTATGTAATTCATTGGTAGGAACTTCAGATAAGCGCATGAAGATGCCTTCCCTTCCGTCTCTCTGCTTTCCTACTGTCTTCATCCAATCCTTCTTACTCCTTTCCATGGCAAGCTCGTGTAGGGTTTCACCGTTGTCAATGGCTACCTCCCATCCTCTCAGTGAAAGCGATTGCATATGCCCTGTCACGGCACGCGGAATTCAGCTGTCGGTTCTCGGTCAGGCCGGAATAGAATCCATTGATTCTTTTGCGTCTGTCACTAACGCACCGCCTGCTAGGAGTTTGAAGCACGTCACAGTCATTCAATCATTGAATCCTACTCAGAATACCACAGACAAGGTTAGACCTTCCGGATTCTCTTGAATGCTGCCATCAGTTCTCGCCTATACCACGAAGACTCTGATCTCACGGAATGGTTGGCTCGTTTGTCAGGCGAGCACTCGGTTGTCAGGCGATCAACCATGCATCGTGCAATCAGGAATCCAAGAGATATTCACTAGAGCCTTGGTTGCTTGTAGAACAAAAGTGGTTGTCAGTCACCTTGTTCATAAGTGAGAATGATGATGAGTGTCACGGATCATCACATTCATCAAGTTGAAGAACAAGTGATATCTTAGAACAAGAACAAGCGGAATTGAATGGAAGAACAATAGTAATTGCATTAATACTCGAGGTACAGCAGAGCTCCACACCTTAATCTATGGTGTGTAGAAACTCCACCGTTGAAAATACATAAGCATAAAGTCTAGGCATGGCCGAATGGCCAGCCTCCAAATTGAGTTCAATCATAAAACATGATCAAAAGCTCTCTAATACAATAGTAAAAGGTCCTACTTATAGAAAACTAGTAGCCTAGGGTGTACATAGATGAGTAAATGACATAAAAATCCACTTCCGGGCCCACTTGGTGTGTGCTTGGGCTGAGCAATGAAGCAATTTCGTGTAGAGACTCTTCTTGGAGTTAAACGCCAGCTTTTATGCCAGTTTGGGCGTTTAACTCCCATTTGGGTGCCAGTTCCAGCGTTTAACGCTGGGATTTCTTGAGGTGATTTTGAACGCCGGTTTGGGCCATCAAATCTTGGGCAAAGTATGGACTATTATATATTGCTGGAAAGCCCAGGATGTCTACTTTCCAACGCCGTTGAGAGCGCGCCAATTGGGCTTCTGTAGCTCCAGAAAATCCACTTCGAGTGCAGGGAGTTCAGAATCCAACAGCATCTGCAGTCCTTTTTAGTCTCTGAATCAGATTTTTGCTCAGGTCCCTCAATTTCAGCCAGAAAATACCTGAAATCACAGAAAAACACACAAACTCATAGTAAAGTCCAGAAAAGTGAATTTTAACTAAAAACTAATAAAAATATACTAAAAACTAACTAGATCATACCAAAAACATACTAAAAACAATGCCAAAAAGTGTATAAATTATCCGCTCATCACAACACCAAACTTAAATTGTTGCTTGTCCTCAAGCAACTGAAAATCAAATAAGATAAAAAGAAGAGAATATGCAATGAATTCCAAAAACATCTATGAAGATCAGTCTTAATTAGATGAGCGGGGCTTTTAGCTTTTTGCCTCTGAACAGTTTTGGCATCTCACTCTATCCTTTGCAACTCAGAATGATTGGCTTCTTTAGGAACTCAGAATCCAGATAGTGTTATTGATTCTCCTAGTAGAGTATGATGATTCTTGAACACAGCTACTTTATGAGTCTTGGCCGTGGCCCAAAGCACTCTGTCTTCCAGTATTACCACCGGATACATACATGCCACAGACACATAATTGGGTGAACCTTTTCAGATTGTGACTCAGCTTTGCTAAAGTCCCCAATTAGAGGTGTCCAGGGTTCTTAAGCACACTCTTTTTGCCTTGGATCACAACTTTATTCTTTCTTTTTCTCTTTCTTTTTCGGTTTTTTTTTTTTTTTTTTTTTTTCGGTTGCTTTCTTTTTTTTTTTTTTTTATATTCACTGCTTTTTCTTGCTTCAAGAATCATTTTTATGATTTTTCAGATCCTCAGTAACATGTCTCCTTTTTCATCATTCTTTCAAGAGCCAACATTCATGAACCACAAATTCAAGATACATATGCACTGTTTAAGCATACATTCAGAAGACAAAAGTAATGCCACCACATCAAAATAATTAAACTATTATAAAATTCAAAATTCATGCAATTCTTTCTTTTTTTCTCAATTAAGCACGTTTTTATTCAAGAAAGGTGATGGATTCATAGGACATTCATAACTTTAAGGCATAGACACTAAGACACTAATGATCACAAGACACAAACATGGATAAACATAAGCATAAAATTCAAAAAACAGAGGAATAAAGAACAAGAAAATTAAAGAACGGGTCCACCTTAGTGATGGCGGCTCTTTCTTCCTCTTGAAGATCCTATGGAGTGCTTGAGCTCCTCAATGTCTCTTCCTTGTCTTTGTTGCTCCTCCCTCATGATTCTTTGGTCTTCTCTAATTTCATGAAGGATGATGGAGTGTTCTTGATGCTCCACCCTTAGTTGTCCCATGTTGGAACTCAATTCTCCTAGGGAGGTGTTCAGTTGCTCCCAATAGTTTTGTGGAGGAAAGTGCATCCCTTGGGGCATCTCAGGGATCTCATGATGAGTGGGGTCTCTTGTGTGCTCCATCCTCTTCTTAGTAATGGGCTTGTCCTCATCAATAGGGGTGTCTCCCTCTATGTCAACTCCAACTGAATAACAGAGGTGACAAATGAGATGAGGGAAGGCTAACCTTGCCAAGGTAGAGGACTTGTCCGCCACCTTATAGAGTTCTTGGGCTATAACCTCATGAACTTCCACTTCTTCTCCAATCATGATGCTATGAATCATGATGGCCCGGTCTAGAGTAACTTCGGACCGGTTGCTAGTGGGAATGATTGAGCGTTGAATGAACTCCAACCATCCTCTAGCCACGGGTTTGAGGTCATGCCTTCTCAATTGAACCGGCTTGCCTCTTGAATCTCTCTTCCATTGTGCGCCCTCTTCACATATGACTGTGAGGACTTGGTCCAACCTTTGATCAAAGTTGACCCTTCTAGTGTAAGGATGTTCATCTCCTTGCATCATGGGCAAATTGAATGCCAACCTTACACTTTCCGGACTAAAATCCAAATAATTCCCCCGAACCATAGTAAGATAATTTTTTGGATTCGGGTTAACACTTTGATCATGGTTCTTGGTGATCCATGCATTGGCATAGAACTCTTGAACCATCAAGATTCCGACTTGTTGAATGGGGTTGGTAAGAACTTCCCAACCTCTTCTTCGGATCTCATGTCGGATCTCCGGATATTCACCCTTTTTGAGTGAAAAGGGGACCTCGGGGATCACCTTCTTCAAGGCCACAACTTCATAGAAGTGGTCTTGATGCACCCTTGAGATGAATCTCTCCATCTCCCATGACTCGAAGGTGGAAGCTTTTGCCTTCCCTTTCCTCTTTTTAGAGGTTTCTCCGGCCTTGGATGCCATAAATGGTTATGGAAAAACAAAAAGCAATGCTTTTACCACACCAAACTTAAAATGTTTGCTCGTCCTCGAGCAAAAGAAGAAAGAAGAGAGTAGAAGAAGAAGAAATGAGGAGAAAGGGAATGGCTTTGTATTCGGCCAAAGGGGAGAGAGATGGTGTTTAAGGTGTGTGAAAATGAAGGAGTGAAGGAGGGTTTATATAGGAGAGGGGGAGAGGGTTGTTCGGCCATGTGAGGGTGGGTTTGGGTGGGAAAGTGGTTTGAATTTGAATGGAGGGGTAGGTGGGGTTTTATGAAGGATGGATGTGAGTGGTGAAGAGAAGGAGGGGATTTGATAGGTGAGGGGTTTTTGGGGAAGAGTTGTTGAGGTGATTGGTGAAGAAGAGAGAGAGTGGTAGGGTAGGTGGGGATCCTGTGGGCTCCACAGATCCTGTGGTGTCAAGGAAAAGTCATTCCTGCACCAAATGGCATGCAAAATCACGTTTTGAGCCATTTCTGGCGTTAAACGCCGGGCTGGTGCCCATTCCTGGCGTTTAACGCCAGGTTCCTGCCCTTTTCTGGCGTTTAACGCCAGTCTGGTGCCCCTTTCTGGCGTTAAACGCCCAGAATGGTGCCAGACTGGGCGTTAAACGCCCAACAGCTAACCTTACTGGCGTTTAAACGCCAGTAAGTGCGTCCTCCAGGGTGTGCTGTTTTTCTTCCTGTTTTTCATTCTGTTTTTGCTTTTTTCATTGATTTTGTGACTTCTTATGATCATCAACCTACAAAAAAAAATAAAATAACAAAAGGAAATAGTTAATTATAAAACATTAGGTTGCCTCCCAACAAGCGCTTCTTTAATGTCATTAGCTTGATAGAGGACTCTCATGGAGCCTCACAGATACTCAGAGCCATGTTGGAACCTCCCAACACCAAACTTAGAGTTTGAATGTGGGGGTTCAACACCAAACTTAGAGTTTGGTTGTGGCCTCCCAACACCAAACTTAGAGTTTGACTGTGGGGGCTCTGTTTGGCTCTGTTTTGAGAGAAGCTCTTCATGCTTCTTCTCCATGGTGATAGAGGGGTATCCTTGAGCCTTAAACACAAAGGATTCTTCATTCACTTGAATGATTAACTCTCCTCTATCAACATCAATCACAGCCTTTGCTGTGGCTAGGAAGGGTCTGCCAAGGATGATGGATTCATCCATGCACTTCCCAGTCTCTGGGACTATGAAATCAGTAGGGATGTAATGGTCTTCAATCTTAACCAAAACATTTTCTACAAGTCCATGAGCTTGTTTTCTTGAGTTGTCTGCCATCTCTAGTGAGATTTTTGCAGCTTGTACCTCAAAGATCCCTAGCTTCTCCATTACAGAGAGGGGCATGAGGTTTACACTTGACCCTAAGTCACACAAGGCCTTCTTGAAGGTCATGGTGCCTATGGTACAAGGTATTGAAAACTTCCCAGGATCCTGCCTCTTTTGAGGCAGTTTCTGCCTAGACAAGTCATCCAGTTCTTTGGTGAGCAAAGGGGGTTCATCCTCCCAAGTCTCATTTCCAAATAACTTGTCATTTAGCTTCATGATTGCTCCAAGGTATTTAGCAACTTGCTCTTCAGTGACATACTCATCCTCTTCAGAGGAAGAATACTCATCAGAGCTCATGAATGGCAGAAGTAAATCCATTGGAATCTCTATGGTCTCATTTTGAGCCTCAGATTCCCATGGTTCCTCATTGGGGAACTCATAGGAGGCCAGTGGACATCCAGTGAGGTCTTCCTCAGTGGCGTTCACTGCCTCTTCTTCCTCCCATAATTCGGCCATGTTAATGGCTTTGCACTCTCCTTTTGGATTTTCTTCAGTATTGCTTGGGAGAGCACCAGGAGGGAGTTTAGTGATTTTCTTGCTCAGCTGACCCACTTGTCCTTCCAAGTTTCTAATGGAGGACCTTGTTTCAGTCATGAAACTTTGAGTGGTTTTGATTAGATCAGAGACCATGGTTGCTAAGTCAGAGGTATTCTGCTTAGAACTCTCTGTCTGTTGCTGAGAAGATGATGGAAAAGGCTTGCCATTGCTAAACCTGTTTCTTCCACCATTATTGTTATTGAAACCTTGTTGAGGTCTTTCTTGATTCTTCCATGAGAAATTTGGGTGATTTCTCCATGAAGAATTATAGGTGTTTCCATAGGGTTCTCCTAGGTAATTCACCTCTTCCATTGAAGGGTTCTCAGGATCATATGCTTCTTCTTCAGATGAAGCATCTTTAGTACTGCTTGGTGCATTTTGCATTCCAGACAGACTTTGAGAAATCAAATTGACTTGTTGAGTCAATATCTTGTTCCGAGCCAGTATGGCATTCAGAGTGTCAATCTCAAGAACTCCTTTCTTCTGATTAGCCCCATTGTTCACAGGATTCCTTTCAGAAGTGTACATGAATTGGTTATTTGCAACCATTTCAATCAGCTCTTGAGCTTCTGTAGGCGTCTTCTTCAGATGAAGAGATCCTCCAGCAGAGCTATCCAAAGACATCTTGGATAGTTCAGAGAGACCATCATAGAAAATACCTATGATGCTCCATTCAGAAAGCATATCAGAAGGACACTTTCTGATTAATTGTTTGTATCTTTCCCAAGCTTCATAGAGGGATTCTCCGTCCTTTTGTCTGAAGGTTTGGACTTCCACTCTAAGCTTACTCAATTTTTGAGGTGGAAAGAACTTTGCCAAGAAGGCATTGACTAGCTTTTCCCAAGAGTCCAGGCTTTCTTTAGGTTGAGAATCCAACCATATTCTAGCTCTGTCTCTTACAGCAAAAGGGAATAGCATAAGTCTATAGACCTCAGGGTCTACCCCATTAGTCTTGACAGTGTCACAGATTTGCAAGAACTCAGCTAAAAACTGATGAGGATCTTCCAATGGAAGTCCATGGAACTTACAATTCTGTTGCATTAGAGAAACTAATTGAGGCTTAAGCTCAAAGTTGTTTGCTCCAATGGCAGGGATAAAGATGCTTCTCCCATAGAAGTCAAGAGTAGGTGCAGTAAAGTCACCCAGCACCTTCCTTGCATTGTTTGCATTGTTGTTGTTTTCGGCTGCCATGTGTTCTTCTTCTTTGGAGAATTCGGTTAGGTCCTTTAAAGAGAGTTGTGCTTTGGCTTCTCTTAGCTTTCTCTTCAAGGTCCTTTCAGGTTCAGGATCAGGCTCAACAAGAATGCTTTTGTCTTTGCTCCTGCTCATAAGAAAGAGAAGGGAACAAGAAAACGTGGAATCCTCTATGTCACAGTATAGAGATTCCTTGAAGTGTCAGAGGAAAAGAAGAGTGGAAGACAGAAGTAGAAAATTCGAACTTATCAAAAGAGATGGAGTTCGAATTTTGCATTAAGGGATAGTGTTAGTCCATAAATAGAAGGATGTGAGGAGAAGGGAAGTAATTTTCGAAAATTAAGTGAAAGATTTTGAAAATATTTTTGAAAAGTATTACTTAATTTTCGAAAAGGAGAGTGGGAAAGAAATAAGATGATTTTTGAAAAAAAATTTTGAAATTAGAAATCAAAAAGATTTGATTGAAAACTAATTTGAAAAAGATGAGGTTAAGAAGATATGATTGTTTTCAAAAATATGTGATTGAAAAGATATGATTTGAAAACAATTTTAAAAAGATTTGATTTTAAAAATTAGTAACTTGGCTATCAAGAAAAGATATGATTCAAACATTAAACCTTTCTCAACAGAAAAGGCAACATACTTGAAATGTTGAATCAAATCATTAATTGATAGTAAGTATCTTTGAAAAAGGAAAGAAATTGATTTTGAAAACATTTGATTGAAAAGATATGATTTGAAAAAGATTTGATTTTGAAAAACTTTGAAAACTTGAAAGAAAATTTGATTTGAAAACAAAATTCTCCCCCTTGTGCCATCCTGGCGTTAAACGCCCAGAATGGTGCACATTCTGGCGTTTAACGCCCAAAACTATACCCTTTTGGGCGTTAAACGCCCAACCAGGTACCCTGGCTGGCGTTTAAACGCCAGTCTGTCCTTCTTTACTGGGCGTTTTGAACGCCCAGTTTTTTCTATGCAATTCCTCTGCTGTATGTTCTGAATCTTCAATTCTCTGTGTTATTGACTTGAAAAGACACAAATTGAAAATATTTTTGGATTTTTAATAATAAAGGATAATCAAAATGCAACTAAAATCAAATAACAATGCATGCAAGACACCAAACTTAGCAGTTTGTATACCACTGACACTAATAATATGAGAATGCATATGAGACACACAAAATACTTCAAGTCAATAGAATTCAAAGATTAGAGCAAGTAAATCATCAAGAACATCTTGAAGATCACTAGGACACATGAATGATTGCATGCAATTGACACCAAACTTAAGATGAGACACTAGACTCAAACAAGAAATTTTTGGATTTTGTGATTTTTTTGATTTTTTTGTGTTTTTCGAAAATTAAGTGGAAAAAGGTATCAAAATTCTTAATGAGAATTCCAGGAATCAGTGCAATGCTAGTCTAAGACTCCGGTCCAGGAATTAGACATGGCTTCACAGCCAGCCAAGCTTTCAAAGAAAGCTTCGGTCCAAAACACTAGACATGGCCAAAGGCCAGCCAAGCCTTAGCAGATCACTGCCCCAAAAGCAAGATTGATAAAAATCAACAAGCTCTTGTGATGATAAGTTGAAACCTCGGTCCAATAAGATTAGACATGGCTTCTCAGCCAGCCAGACTTCAACAAATCATCATGAAACTCTAGAATTCATCTTCAAGAACTTCGAAAAAAAAATACCTAATCTAAGCAACAAGATGAACCGTCAGTTGTCCAAACTGAACAATCCCCGGCAACGGCGCCAAAAACTTGGTGCTTGTTGCCGGATCAGAAATTTGGCACTGATGTTACCGGACAAAAAGCTTGCTCAGAACTTGAACAATCCCCGGCAACGGCGCCAAAAACTTGATGCGCGAAATTGTGAACAATACTTTTCACAACTCTCATAATCCCCGGTCATGAACTCCAAAAACATGGTAGCTCAATCCCATGGCATTACACAACTTTGCACAACTAACCAGCAAGTGCACTGGGTCGTCCAAGTAATACCTTACGTGAGTAAGGGTCGATCCCACGGAGATTGTTGGTATGAAGCAAGCTATGGTCACCTTGTAAATCTTAGTCAGGCAGACTCAAATGGGTATCGTGGTATACGAATAAAGCATAAAGATAAAGATAGAGATACTTATGTAATTCATTGGCAGGAACTTCAGATAAGCGTATGAAGATGCCTTCCCTTCCGACTCTCTGCTTTCCTACTGTCTTCATCCAATCCTTCTTACTCCTTTCCATGGCAAGCTCGTGTAGGGTTTCACCGTTGTCAATGGCTACCTCCCATCCTCTCAGTGAAAACGATTGCATATGCCCTGTCACGGCACACGGAATTCAGCTGTCGGTTCTCGGTCAGGCCGGAATAGAATCCATTGATTCTTTTGCGTCTGTCACTAACGCCCCGCCTGCTAGGAGTTTGAAGCACGTCACAGTCATTCAATCATTGAATCCTACTCAGAATACCACAGACAAGGTTAGACCTTCCGGATTCTCTTGAATGCTGCCATCAGTTCTCGCCTATACCACGAAGACTCTGATCTCACGGAATGGTTGGCTCGTTTGTCAGGCGAGCACTCGGTTGTCAGGCGATCAACCATGCATCGTGCAATCAGGAATCCAAGAGATATTCACTAGAGCCTTGGTTGCTTGTAGAACAAAAGTGGTTGTCAGTCACCTTGTTCATAAGTGAGAATGATGATGAGTGTCACGGATCATCACATTCATCAAGTTGAAGAACAAGTGATATCTTAGAACAAGAACAAGCGGAATTGAATGGAAGAACAATAGTAATTGCATTAATACTCGAGGTACAGCAGAGCTCCACACCTTAATCTATGGTGTGTAGAAACTCCACCGTTGAAAATACATAAGCATAAGGTCTAGGCATGGCCGAATGGCCAGCCTCTCAATGATCTAGGATAGCATAAAACACGAAGATAGCTACCCCGATATATCAATACAATAGTAAAAGGTCCTACTTATAGAAAACTAGTAGCCTAGGGTGTACAGAGATGAGTAAATGACATAAAAATCCACTTCCGGGCCCACTTGGTGTGTGCTTGGGCTGAGCAATGAAGCAATTTCGTGTAGAGACTCTTCTTGGAGTTAAACGCCAGCTTTTATGCCAGTTTGGGCGTTTAACTCCCATTTGGGTGCCAGTTCCAGCGTTTAACGCTGGGATTTCTTGAGGTGACTTTGAACGCCGGTTTGGGCCATCAAATCTTGGGCAAAGTATGGATTATCATATATTGCTGGAAAGCCCAGGATGTCTACTTTCCAACGCCGTTGAGAGCGCGCCAATTGGGCTTCTGTAGCTCCAGAAAATCCACTTCGAGTGCAGGGAGGTCAGAATCCAACAGCATCTGCAGTCCTTTTTAGTCTCTGAATCAGATTTTTGCTCAGGTCCCTCAATTTCAGCCAGAAAATACCTGAAATCACAGAAAAACACACAAACTCATAGTAAAGTCCAGAAAAGTGAATTTTAACTAAAAACTAATAAAAATATACTAAAAACTAACTAGATCATACCAAAAACATACTAAAAACAATGCCAAAAAGTGTATAAATTATCCGCTCATCAGTGGACCGCCTTGTAGCTACCAACAAGCCCCACCCTATGCTCAGAGATCATCCTTTCAACACAACCTCAACCCACCACACTCACAAGGTTCTTTTTACCATTCACCACCGTACGATCCTTATCCACCCCAACAGCAATCCAATTACTCCCAAGAACCACCACTCCCCCATACACCATGCCCATATCCATCAAAGCCAGAATCACAGGTTCATCTCGAAGAATCAGTAAAATAATTTACTGCAACCCTTGATCAACTGGAGCAAGCAATAATTCAATTATGTTCCAGACGTTCAGACACTCAACAGACTCCCATGGCTTCATGTAGAGAATCTAACAAAGAATGTATTGTGAAGAAGACACGAGAAGCTCCAGTGGACAGCATAGAACATAACTTCGTCCTGGAACAAGTAGAGGATGCTGTTATTGTAGAATAGAAAGAGTTGGTTGAAGATTTAGGAGATGCTGAACCTCCATGGGAACACAGAGTCATGGAAGACTCCGTCGAGGATGCTACAATTGATGCTGAGGAGGATTTTACACCACCTCCAATACAAATATCTTATGAAGAACTGAACGGAATAACCCAAGACGCAGGTTTCCTTGATGATGATGATCACGAGTCCTGTTCTCTTAGTGACGAACTTGCATCCGCAAGTGAATTCTTTGAGACAGAAGAATCTTTCCCGAGTGACTATGAAGATGATACAGAGATAGATTTTTCTCAACCTCCAATATATGACTTGAGCGATGATGAGGGAGAAATTGAAGACTCTGATCAAGATATGGTTAAAGTGGAAGAAATTTGCAATGAAGTGGAGAAATTCACAGAAGAGCACAAGGGAGTAAAACTTACAGAACCACTGGAACCACCTATCCCGAGGCCACTACCACCCAATACAAGCTTCAAGTGGGTATAATCCTTAACCCTTCGCTTTATTTTTCCACTTGAATATGGTTTGCTTGAAACAGATGGCCAGCTTAGAGCTCTCTGCGGCTTTAAGAGTAAGAGGGAAATGGCTCGTACTCAGAGCTGGTGCACAAGGTTCAATAAGGTTCCACGCTTCAACTCGAAGTGCACGGATTGGTATCATGCTCAATTGAATGGATCACGGAGAACGTTTGGTCACCGTAGTGAGAATCTACTTTTTAAACCGCCCGGATGGAAACATGTAGATCAAGACGGAGGTGGATTTAAAAGCAAAGCTTGGGATCATGGATTCTATGCTGATATTCGTCACCCCGGGAGCTTGAGAATCTGTTTGAAGCTGCTCAGAAGCTTTACATGCCTAGTTTGGGACCCCAGAGGCTATTGGCATTCCAAGCATTGGTGGAGATTTTTGGATGAATTTAAAAGTAAGCCGCCATAACAGGAAGCTCATCCAATGTCCAACTTAAGGACTTTAACCAAAAGTGCTAGGTGGGAGACAACCCACCATGGTATGGTCGTTTCTTTTTCAGTTTTATTTCGTGTTATTTATTTTTATTTCCTTTTTAATTGAACCTGAATATTATTCATTCGCATTGCATACTGCATAATTGCATACCTGCGTGAAAAAAAAGGGGGGAAAACACGCACGCGATGCGACAGCGTCACTGACGCGTCCGCGTCACTAGTGCGTTGGGTAGAAAGGAATTGAACAGAGAGTCACGCGAGAGCGTGGATGGAGGTGCGCCTTTAGCATAATTTGACCCCACGCGACCGCGTCGCTCACGCGACCGCGTCATGTGGGAACTTTGGCCTCCCACGCGACCGCGTCACCCACGCGGCCACGTGCCATGAAAATCGACGTGAAAAGGGTGCATAGCCGAAAGTTATGCTAGAGTGGTGCTGGACTGGTGCTGAAAGCACAACCTTACCACGCGGACGCATGGCTCACGTGTCCGCGTCATATCCCCATATTGGCCACTCACGCGATCGCGTCGACCACGCGATCTCGTCACCCAAAATTTGGCAAAATAAGATTTTGAACAGAGAGTTGTGCGAGCGCGAGGCTGCCCTCGCGCCAGTATCATAAAACGTGTCACGTGACCGCGTGACCGACGCGACCGCGTCGATTAACTTTAAATGCAAGTCACGCGACCGCGTGCCCCACGCGTCCGCGTCACTTGCGCCGCACAACTTATCCTAATTTGCCAAATATCTTATCTTTTTTCCCCAATCGTAATTTTTCCCTCCCTCCTTTTTTACTCACTTCTTTCCCTTCTCATTCTTCTTATCTTTCATTCTATTTTTTGCATATTTCATTCATTGCATTTTAATTTAGTGCATATTTTTCTTTTCTTTTCTAAATTTATTATTTTTCCTTTGGTGTTGATTTTCTTATTTAACTGTTGCATCTTTTGTGGTATAATTTTTAGTGACTTGTTTTACAATGTTGGGTGATGCTATTTTTCTGTCAATGTCAATCTTTTATGATACCGGTATTCCTTTTGCATTGACATGAACTTACATTGTCTTTCATTACCCACTCTCTTCCCCATTGTTGTACATTTTGTACCACTGGCATGCCATGGCTTCTATTGTTTTCTCACGTACATGTTGAAGCTTCCATGTAAAGGAGACCCTTATCAATTGGCATTAACCCACCCATACTTTATTTTTTTTCTTATCTTTATTCCTGGGTTACTCTTCTTCCCTTTTTCTTTCAGGATGGCCACCCGGAAGGAAACTGAAAGACGTTTACATGGGGAGACAGACAAGTCCATTTACACGATCTTTGGAGAAAGGCGCCAGTTGGAACCGCCCGTCCACCTGCACATCTCAGCATGCACCGAGGACGGTGCAATCTTTAAGTGTGGGGAGGTCGATACCGATCTCCACGGGTTAGCTATTCTCTTCTGTCTCAACACCAATGGTTTAGTTTCCTTGTTAGTTGTTGCATTTGCATGTTTGTTTGATTTTTTGCATATTTTGCCACTTGGTTGAAGTAATATTTTCTTTTTCAAGAAATTTTTATAGTATTTCACTAATTTAAATTGAAAAAAATTTGTGCTAAAATTGTTTGAAGTTGTATTTGGAACATGGTTTTTGAGCCAAAGAACACACAACCTGTGAGACTTTGAGCTTAATTGCATGGTTACATTATTTAACCATAATATTTTATTCTTGCGTGTTTTCTTTTCTATAATTGCAATCTTTACTTTATTCCATTCTATATGTCCATTATTTAGTATATTTACATGTTGAAGCTTCCATGTAAAGGAGACCCTTATCAATTGGTATTAACCCACCCATACTTTATTTATTTTCTTATCTTTATTCCTGGGTTACTCTTCTTCCCTTTTTCTTTCAGGATGGCCACCCGGAAGGGAACTGGAAGACGTTTACATGGGGAGACAGACAAGTCCATTCGCAACGGTCAAAAACTGTTGCCGTAGACTGAAAAACCGTTCCCTAAACTTTAGGCAACGCTTTGGCAACGGTTTTTGACCTGTGGTATATGCGGCCGTTGCCAATGCTCAAAGGCAACGGTTTTTGACCTAAGGCAACGGTAACCAAAAAACCGTTGCCAAAGTTACTGGTATAGGCAACGGTTTTGAACACAAATTTTAAACAACGGTTTCAAACCGTTACTCGGAAAGCAACGGTTTTAGACCGTTCTCTTTCTTGATACAACGGTTTAAAATCGTACCTGGATTGGCAACGGTTTTAAACTGTTGTAGTTTTGTTATCCACAACAGCAACAGTTTTAAAGCATTATCATTGGTGTCGTTTTTTGGTAACGGTTTTTGTACTGTTGCCAATTTATAGTTGTCTAAGACAACGGTTTAAAACCGTTACCATTGGTTTTATGGCAACGGTTTTGAAACCATTGCCATTATATAGTCATCTAAGACAACGGTTAAAAGCGTTACCATTAGTTTTTTTGGCAACAGTTTTAAAATATTGCCATTTTATAGTAATCTAAGACAAACGGTTTTTAAGCGTTACCTGATGCCAAGGCATCTTAGGCTAGTTTCACTAGCATTTTTCTGTTAGTTTTAGTTGTTTTATGCATTTTCTTGAGCTTAAAGTAACCAAGAATGGTTAAATGAATAACAAAGCAATGAACCATCCAAACAGTATGATTTTGAAGCAAATTCCATGAGTTTTTAGTTATATTACTTGAATGCTATGAATGGAAGATTTCTCATGAAATTTTGCAAGACTTTGATGCAGTTGTTTGGATGATTTCAGGGAAGAAGAGGTTAGGCAAGGAAGCAACAAAATCAATAAAGGAAGCTTGAATATCACATGTGGAGTTTAAGCTCCAGTTTAAGCTCCAGTTTAAGCTCCAGTTTAAGCTTAAACTGGAGCTTAAACGCCAAAATCATGAAAGTTGAGGAAAAGCTGAAAGTGGCGTTTAACCTCCAGTTTAACCTTAAACTGGAAGTTAAACGCCAGAAATGAGAAATGCACCAGGGAGCCATTTCCACGTTTAAGCTCCAGTTTAACCTTAAACTGGAGCTTAAACGTGTTCGACCAAAATCCACACTCCAGGGTTGCTTTCTTCATTTCCACATTTAAGCTTCAGTTTAACCTTAAACTGAAGCTTAAACGTGTTCGACAATTCCACACTCCAGGGTTGCCTTCTTCCATTTCCACGTTTAAGCTTCAGTTTAACCTTAAACTGAAGCTTAAACGTGCTTGAGTTATACCACCTCCAGGAGTGTCCAACGTTTAAGTTGCAGTTTAAGCTTAAACTGCAACTTAAACGCCACTATTTGAAAAGGTTTCTGGGCCAAAGATATTGCAGTTTAAGTTAACATTTGAGCACAAACATTAACTTAAACGTACTCTGGTATGAAACCTAATTGAATATCATGGTTTATGGGATTGGGCCTGAAGAATTGATGAGTCTGGAATTTCAATTTGTTGAGTCATGTGTCATTACTTGATTATCACTAAGTTGGCTCAATGAATGTTACAGAATTGGATCAGCAGCCTCATCAGGATTATGGATCATAAACCCAAAGCAAAAGGAAATCAGGGAAAGGCTTCAAAGCCCAAGAAACACAATAGAAGCTCAATTTAGAAAGTGTATAAATAGGATAGAATTTAAGTTAGTTGAGGACTTTTTGGATCATTTTTTTAGTTTTGATACTTTTGTAATTGAATTCAGAGCTATGACTCACTAAACCCCCTTTCATTGGGTTAGGGAGCTCTATTGTAATTCAATGAATCAATAATAGTTTTTATCTTCTTCTTCAATCTTTTCTCTTGAATTTTGTTAGAAAGCTTCTCGATCTAATTCCATTGGTTAGTTGTCTTGGGAAAGAAACTATCCATAATTGGAATCCTTCGGAACCTTGGGAAAGGAATGGAGGATTCATGCTAGAGAAGCTTTCTCACAGTGAATTGGATTGGGGTTTGGATGGATATTGTGACATGTAATCCTACCAAATTGTGGTTCATGAAACTGTGTGGTATAATCAGTGATCGAGCATCATCTCTTCTTATGAACATTTAAACCAAGGGATTGGGAATTTGTTTGTTTTTAGAGAGAATTGGTGAGCCAAGGGATTGGGATCCAATCATATAAGATTGCCAAGCAAAATTTAATGAATGCATTGTTGAGGAAGGGATAAAAATGTTTTGATTCGGAGATCTCAATATCTCCTGAAACCCAATGAATTCCCCATTTCTGATCTACCACTTTCTCTTTACATTCTGCAATTAAATTCATGCAATCACCCCGATCCCTTTTTAATTTCAGCAATTTAGCTTCTCGCTCTTTAATTCATGCAATTTAAGATTCCGCAATTTCAATTTCTTGCCATTTAAGTTTCCCGCAAATTTTACATTCTGCAATTCTCATATAAATCTTGATTCCGCTCAACTAGAACACACTTCTAATCCGAATTGCTCACTCAACCAATCCTTGTGGGATTCGACCTCACTCTATTGTGAGTTTTTACTTGACGATAACCGGTGCACTTGCCGGAAGGAATTTTTGCCGATCGTGCAATTTCCTAAAATCGTAGCTATCAAGTTTATGGCGCCGTTGCCGGGGATTGGTTTTCGATTGACAATTCTCAAATTGGAAGTTAACTAGATTGAGCATTTTTCTTGTTTTGTTAATTCAGTTCAAGTTACTTGTTGAATTTTAATTTCTGCACTCTGTTACTTGCTTTCTTTCTTTATTCCTTTAAATTCAAGCAACTAACTCACTGACTCACTAACTATTTGAATTAATTCCTCAACTGCTCTAACCATACTCTTCCATTAACCAAGAGTATTTCACTTGTTTGTTGCCTGTGCTGTGTTCTTGTATGACAGGTAGGAGAGGAGAGATATCAACTCCTCCATATACCGAACCAGAGAGGACCCTTCATAAACTTAGAAGGGAAGCAAGAGGGAAGAGAGTACTGGGAGAAGAAGAATCTGAAGGAGAATCTGAGGACAATTTTGAGGAAGCTCTAGATCTCAACATGGATAGAGAAGTTCACAACCATGAGAGAGCTGATGGAAACAATGCCATTCCCGAGAGGAGGGTTCTTGGTTCATACATAAACCCAACCTCTGGGAATTGTGGTAGCAGCATTCAGAAACCACCCATTCAGGCTAACAATTTTGAACTCAAACCACAGCTAATATCACTGGTGGAGAATCATTGTTCATTTGGTGGGAGTGCTAATGAAGATCCAAACCAACATCTCACAAAATTCCTGAGAATTTGCGACACTGTGAAGTCCAATGGAGTCCAGGAAGATGCCTATAAACTGCTCTTGTTCCCATTTTCACTTAGGGACAAGGCAGCTAAGTGGCTGGAATCATTCCCAAGGGGGAGCCTAACAACCTGGGATGAGGTTGAAAGCAAGTTTCTGGCACGTTTCTATCCCCCACAAAAGGTCAAGAGGCTTCGATCTGAGGTTCAGACTTTTAGACAACAAGATGGTGAAACTCTCTACGAGGCATGGGAGAGGTTCAAGGATTTGACAAGGAAATGCCCACCAGACATATTCCATGACTGGGTGCAATTGCATATTTTCTATGATGGACTTTCTTATGAATCAAGGAAGGCTGTAGACCATTCATCAGGAGGTTCATTGAACAGGAAAAAGACTGTGGAAGAAGCCATTGAAGTAATTGAGACAGTGGCTGAGAATGAGTACTACTATGCTTCAGAGAGACACAACACTAAGGGAGTCATGGAGCTGAACCATGTTGATACAATTCTAGCCCAAAACAAGGTGTTTGCCAAGCAACTAGCAGAGCTCACCAGGAAATTAGAAACAAATCAAGTGGCTGCAATACACACACAAGATCAAGAGGAGGTAAGCACTGAAGGAGGTGATTGGGAAGAGGCCAACTATGTGGGAAATCAACAAAGGCAACCATATGATCCACATTCCAACACTTACAACCCAGGCTGGAAAAACCACCCAAACTTTGGGTGGGGAAACCAGCAAACCCAACCACAAAACCACAAACCTTACAACCCCAACCAACATAACAATTCCACATACCAAAACTCCAACCAAAGATCATACCAAGCCACACAAAACACTTACTCCCAACCACCATATCATGGCCAAAATAATCAACCTGCCCAACCTAATCCTAACCAACAATTTCAAGATCAATTAAACAGGATAGAAGGAATGCTTGCAAACATGGGTCAGGACATAAGTGAGTTGAAAAGCTTTAGGGATGATGTGAGATCTACCTTAAGGAACCATGGTGAAAAACTCAAGAGGATGGAGTCTCGAGTAGGAGAGCTATCTCAACAAGCCCCCAAGTCAACTGCAGTGTTCCCTAGTGACACAGAAAAGAATCCTAAAGGGGAACAAAAGGGAGTGAGATGGGAAGAATGCAAGGCCATCACCATATTGAAGGAAGTCTCAGAAGAAGAAGGAATCAGACCCTCAGAACAGGAGCCAGAAATCTTGAAGGAAGGTGTGGAAGAAGCTAAGCAGGAAAGTGAAACTGAGCAAGCCAAGGAACTGCAAAATAAAGGCATGCTGGAAACATACCAACCAAAAGCACCATTTCCTCAGAGGTTAGGAGGAGGTGAAAAAGGGAAAACATATTCAAGATTTTTAGAGACATTTAAGTCTCTCCATATCAATATTCCCTTTCTTAAGATTCTCCAGCAGATGCCTACACATATCAAGTATTTGAAGGAATTGCTGAGCAAGAAAAGAGTTTTGAAGGGAGGACAAACTGTAATAATGAACAAAGAATGCAGTGCACTCATCAAGAAGGACATGGTCTCTAAGAAAACAGACCCAGGAAGTTTTCATATCCCCTGCATCATAGGGGAAACAAAAATTGACAGAGGATTCTGTGATCTAGGAGCTAGCATAAATGTGATGCCTCTGACTCTTATGAAGAGGCTACAACTGAATGAGGTGAGATCCACTGATGTAATCATACAACTGGCTGACAAAACTCAGAAGCAAGCTGAAGGGGTAGTTGAGAATGTGCTGGTGAAAGTGGGAAATTATTTCTTCCCCACAGACTTTGTCATTTTGGACATGGAGGAAAGCTACCTACACCCTATCATTCTGGGAAGGCCATTTCTAGCCACTGCTAGAGCACTCGTAGATGTAGAACAAGGAGAGCTAATTTTGAGAATACGTGATGAACAGCTCATTTTCCATGTTTTCAAACCTGCATCTGAGCCTGAACCAGAACCTGAAAAGCCTAAGGATGATAGTAGCCATCTGTGTTTGGAGGAAAGCAATCCAGCAGCTGAAACTCTGAAACAGTCCTTGGAAGGCAAACAAGAATTGCAAGAGTTAAAGCCACAAGAATCAATAGAAACAGGTCAGAAGGATCCTCCTGGCATAAGGGTCAATGAAGAAATCCTCAAGAGAGAGGGAAGAATTGTAAAGAAATTGCCAAGAGGGTGGAGAAACAAGAAAATTCCCACTGAAGGTTTCTCTCCGGGAGATAAAGTGATATCAAGTCATTATCTGCCAATCCCGCCTGGCCTCAAAACCATTCCTTTCCAGCTCCCTCAAGTGTTCACAATCAGGAAAGTTCTTTCTATGGAACATTTGGAAATCATGAAGGAATCAAAGGGGGACGTTTTTATAGTGAGAGGAGAGGACATCAAGCACTACAATCCACCCTAACAAGGGACAACCGTCAAGCTAGTGACGTTAAAGAAGCGCTTCATGGGAGGCAACCCATGTTTTAGTATCCTTACTCTTTATTGTTTTGCTTTGCATCTAATAAAGCATGGTTTCTTATGCATGAACTTGAATCCTCAGGACAACTGTTGATAAGGTGCACTAAACATTGCATGTAAAATACAATTGGTCTCTAAGTTTGGTGTTCCTGAAGGCACCCCAAATTTTATTCAAATTGTATTCAATCTTTCATTCAAGGTGCACAACCAAACATTAAGTTTGGTGTTCCTCTTTGAACACAGTTAATAAAAAGCAAGAAGTTCCTCTGGATTTAGAAATTTATGACAAGTATACCATTTGCATGTTTTAATACTTTGATTTCAATTACTTTAGGTAGTAAAATTGTTTAGGATCAAAGAGCCAAAGTGACTATGATTTATTAGAATTATGCACATTCATTAAGGACAACCAACATGGATTTCATGTCATCAGGAGACATTACCAAACACTAAGTTTGGTGTCCAGTAATAAGTGTGCATACATACAAGGGTCACGGCTATAAGCTCATGAAGTCAATCATTGATTTACAATTCAAAAAGAAGGAAAAACATGTGCAAGTACTATTCATTATTCACATGGACCGAAAAGAATGATAGCAAAGTTGTTTGTTTGTGCAGGTACAAAAGGAAGGATAAGAATGGATGAAAAAGACAAAGGAAGTACAAGTGCAATTTCCTAAAATCGTAGCTATCATTACCGTTGTTGTTATTTTTTGGCAACGGTTTTAACACCGTTGTCCTTTGTAACTTTTGACAACGGTTTTTTGTAATATATAATTCTTTATTTACAATAGTAGTTTTTTCGTGAATGAAATTAATTTCATTTTTTTTAATTATTTAGAGTCAATAAATAATCTAAACTATTTGAATAAAGTCACAAAAGAAAAATAATTGAATATTTTTCATCAAATTTGACTTACAAAGATTGTTGTAAGATCCACAATCACATTCAAGATACCACAATACTATCATGACAACCTCAACTATATCATCTAATGTTGCAAAAAATATAACAAAAAAGAGTTAAAATAGCTAAGTAGCAAATAGATTTATCATCATGTCCGATCCACAAGTTCATGACTTTGACTCTGTAACACTTGCTCTTAAAAATTTGACCTTAACCAAGTTCGATTTCCCCTTCAACATAGTTTTCCTGTAAAAAAAGAAAAAAATTAAATATAAAACTACACATCTTTAATACTAATAATGTCTACTAAAAATGTTTGAGAGAGAGAGGAGAAACATATATATCATAACAATATAGAAACTTTAACAATAAATAATACCTCCTCATGCGCATCATTATTCGGATTGCCTAAAGTGCTTCCTAGTTGAGCAGCTAACATCTCAAGGTCCACTCCTGAACTTTTTTGTTGCAACATCATCTTAACAAGCGATTTTAGTTCATCTACTTCTTTTTGCATCACATAAACTTTACCCTCTAATGATGCTTTCTCAACTGCATGTTGCTGCTTAAGGGTGGCAATTTCTTCATTTTTCTTCAACAAAGTTGGTGTGGTAACTCTTCCGTGACATCGCACTCTCCCTGCCTTCTCTTTGCCAAATATGGATTGAAAAGCTCTAATTGCTTATTCTTTAGACTTTTTATTCTCAGCTTGCAGATGTGCCTATATTAATGTGAAGAAAAATAATAATAACAAAAAAGAGTAACTACACACTTGGACTCAAAACATATATCATTTGACAACATCAAATCAAATAATAGCAATTAAGAATAGTATCAGCATTGTTTAACTCAACTGCAAGCATAAAGATAACCACAAATGATGGACAAATTACCAAGACACAAGAAATCCATAACCTATTTTAATCAAATTAACTCCCAATACTTACAATAACATCCAAAGTGTCTTCATCCAATGATTTTCCCTTTGTGCTTTGGCGAGTCTCAACAAACATTTCTGCTTGAGTAGGTGGTTCATTATTTTCCTTAGAAGCAGCCTATAAGTCCAGTTCAACAAGCATTTATATAGAGTTAAAAATGCACGTATTCTTGCACCCCACATACACATACAAATGCACAAAGAATAAAAAGTTGTACCAATCTTGCACGTATTTTTGCAAAATTTATTGGTCCCTTTCGATGGCTAAATTTCTGTTGTGCCCTATTTTTCTTATTCTGCGCAGACATTTTCTACATAGCAAGAGACAAGTATTATCAAAAAATTATCATATTTCACTCATAAATTTATATAACTCATAATTGCATAAACAGACTACAATAAGTTGCACATGTCTTACCTTAACTTTCTCAGTTCTCCAATAAGCAATCAACTTACGAAAATGACTCTCAGGTATGCTTTTAGGACGATTTTTCAGCATTTCATTAACACATTTGTGTGGCAGAAAATGATTTTGCTTGGTTGTGGTCTTATACCGTCTCCAGTTGTCATTGATACGAGCAAGGACTATCCTCTTTCCTTCAGTTGGAATAATGAACTTAGCCTATAAAACACAAAAATTATTTGCCAGTAAGAATAAAATACATGTGTACATTTCCAAAAAGTTTCTAAAAGAAACAATAATAATATTCTCACTTGAACATATTCCCAAATGGCTTCTTTATCTTTAATCCCCTTCCAATTTGCGTAAATTAATGGACAAAAATCTGAATTCCTTGCCACTGTGCCCAAAAATTTGCTCAAGTTATTTACAGCTTCATCAGTAGAACCAATTGCCTCTCCTTCATTATCTAGAGTAATTTCTTCTCTATCTTCCATCTGTCTTGCATGAATCTTCAAGCATTGTGTAGGACCTCGTGTTTTCTTCACTGTTGTCTCTATACAAAGAGCTCAGAATAAGGCCATCAGCATCATTG
The DNA here is from genome assembly GCF_014773155.1 of Arachis stenosperma. Taxonomy (NCBI): domain Eukaryota; kingdom Viridiplantae; phylum Streptophyta; class Magnoliopsida; order Fabales; family Fabaceae; genus Arachis; species Arachis stenosperma. The sequence goes on along the minus strand of NC_080380.1, from coordinate 77,582,985 downwards.
CTCAATCAAAACAAGGCATGATATCAGCCATTAACAAGGATAAAGCAGCACTAAATAGCAAAATCAACCCATATGAACTCACTAAAACCAAATCAGCACTTATAAAATAGCTCAGAATAAGGCCATCATCATCATCATTGCTCAATCAAAACAAGGCATGAAATCAGCCATTAACAAGGATAAAGCAGCACTAAACAGTAAAATCAACCCATATGAACTCACTAAAACCAAATCAGCACTTATAAAATAGCTCAGAATAAGGCCATCATCATCATCATTGCTCAATAAAAACAAGGCATGAAATCAGCCATTAACAAGGATAAAGCAGTACTAAACAGCTGGGATCAACCCATATGAACTCACTAAAACCAATTCAGCACTTATAAAATAGCTCAGAATAAGGCCATCATCATCATCATTGCTCAATCAAAACAAGGCATGAAATCAGCCATTAACAAGGATAAAGCAGCACTAAATAGTAAAATCAATCCATATGAACTCACTAAAACCAAATTAGCACTTATAAAATAGCTCAGAATAAGGCCATCATCATCATCATTGCTCAATCAAAACAAGGCATGAAATCAGCCATTAACAAGGATAAAGCAGCACTAAACAGTAAAATCAACCCATATGAACTCACTAAAACCAAATCAGCACTAATAAAATAGCTCAGAATAAGGCCATCATCATCATCATTGCTCAATAAAAACAAGGCATGAAATTAGCCATTAACAAGGATAAATCAGCACTAAACAGCTGGGATCAACCCATATGAACTCACTAAAACCAAATCAGCACTAATAAACCGGCTCAGAATAAGGCCATCAGCATCATTGCTCAATCAAAATAAGGCATGAAATCAGCCATTAACAAGGATAAAGCAGCACTAAACAGTAAAATCAACCCATATGAACTCACTAAAACCAAATTAGCACTAATAAAATAGCTCAGAATAAGGCCATCATCATCATCATTGCTCAATAAAAACAAGGCATAAAATCAGCCATTAACAAGGATAAAGCAGCACTAAACAGCTGGGATCAACCCATATGAACTCACTAAAACCAATTCAGCACTTATAAAATAGCTCAGAATAAGGCCATCATCATCATCATTGCTCAATCAAAACAAGGCATGAAATCAGCCATTAACAAGGATAAAGCAGCACTAAACAGTAAAATCAACCCATATGAACTCACTAAAACCAAATCAGCACTAATAAAATAGCTCAGAATAAGGCCATCATCATCATCATTGCTCAATAAAAACAAGGCATGAAATCAGCCATTAACAAGGATAAAGCAGCACTAAACAGCTGGGATCAACCCATATGAACTCACTAAAACCAAATCAGCACTAATAAACCGGCTCAGAATAAAGCCATCAGCATCATTGCTCAATCAAAATAAGGCATGAAATCAGCCATTAACAAGGATAAAGCATCTCATAAAACCATTCATAAAAGGCATTAGCAGCAACCAAAAAGTTCAACCTAAATCCACTACAATTCAGATAAAACTTCCTAACCACCTATAATCCACTAAGCATGCATAACTAAACTGACTAATTTAACAAAAACTGAACAAACTAATTAAACTAAGAAAAAGTAAACAGGAAAAAAAATTGAGAACCTGCAAAAAGTTTACCTTTCAAAGTATTGTCTATGTTCTCAGCCTCAGTTGGATTAATATAATCCTTGTCCTGCTCCTCTATAATATCTCCTTCATTCTCATCCAATTGCTCTTCACCATCAGGTTCATTGTTAAGTTGAAGAAAAGTATCAATCGGCATTGAAGCAAATTGACGTGTTTTTCCCTTCTTAGTTGGCCTTTCTTGCAAGCTGCCACACTCTTCAATATCATCTTCATTTGTGGTCTCTTTTCTCATCAAATCTTGAGTCATTCTAGAATCTACTTCTTTAGTAATCTTGTGAGCCACAGCAGTAGATTTAGAAGGAAGTTCTTTTTCTTGTCTACATGTTGATCCTTGTGAGTGAGTCATACTTGCTTCCATCTGTACTTTACTTTTCTTCAAATTCTGCCCTTTTTCTTTTGCAATTTTTGGCTTTTCTACAAAATTCTGCTTATCATTTGGTTGGACACCAGTTTTTCTTAACTTCTGCTCCCTTTCCCTATTAGTAAGGGTTTTTATCCTCTTTAGTGGTGGTGGTGGTTGATGTTGCTGCTGACTAGAAGACATCTTTTCTCACTTAACTTCTATATTCTTGAAGAACTTTGCACGCAATTCAACACTTGACTTTGAATCAATCTCATTTTCAATGAAGTTTTTGAACATTTTCTAAAAAAGGAAATAAAATAATGAGATTAGTATACATCGTAAAAAATCTATTAACATAATATTAAAAAACCAAATCACATATTAAAAGAACCAAGAATCTATAAGAAATGCACCTGTTCATAAACAATTACACCAAAAATAAAAGTAAAAAAATTATTCTATGTTGAGAAGAGAAATCTCTTTAAAGATCAGAATCATCATCATATTCAGCTTGTTGTAGAACAAGTGAAGGTTTCTCAATGATTGTATTTGGCATGTCTTCTCTAGTCCATTGAACTTCACAATTATCCTTTGGCACAAACAAATTATTCGCTTGATCAAAGGGGTCCTTCTGATTAGACTCTTCGGCTTCAACATCATACCCATCACACACATTGAATAAATCCCTTGGCACTGTGTCCATGACATAATGCTTGTCTTTGTTAAAAGGGTCTTGAATATAAAAATATCGGTGGACTTGTGAAGCTAATACAAAAGGATCATCCCGAGAACATCTTTTATTAAAGTGAACTGAAGTTAGACCAAAATTCTCTTCCTCAACTTCAAACCAATCACAATTGAAAAGAACAAATTTGAAACATGCATAATAGTCTAACTCAATTATGTCTTTTATTGCACCAAAATATGTTACAGCTTTGGTCATTGGGTTGTTGTCCTTGGCACTAGCAAAGCTTGGTGTTTCGCACACCAAAGTCACACCACTGTTGTGAGTTGTGTGGCTTGCATCATGTTCTCTAGTTTGAAATTTGTAGCCATTGATTACATAACTAGAAAATCATTTTGCAACTGTGTTTGGGCCTCTAGACAAATCTTTAAGTTGTTTCGGAACACCTTCATGAGAAGCACGCTCTTTGAACCATTCACTAAAATCATGGCTTAGAGTTTTTGCCTTCTTCCATTTTCTACCTTTAGTTTGATTGTTGACATGTTCCTCATACTCTCTAAAGTAAGCAAAGAGCGAGTAAGTTAAATTTGCTAATAGAGATTGGAAAATATATAAGAAAAATACCTAATGTAGTCTTTAACTTTATCACAATTGAATAAGATGTACCGATGAGCTTGTATTTTTGAGTTGGTATCTAGAGAAAAAGGTTGCCCTTTCCTCTTTCCACCAATTAGTCGCCCCAAGCATGTAAAATAGCTATCATGACATACGTCAGCTTCACTGCAATTATCATAATTTTGTGTCCTCCTACTCAGCCTTGTATCCACATCAGGACTTAAATACATTGAGCAAAATGTCAAGCATTCCTCAGCTAAATATCCTTCAGCAATTGAACCTTCGGGGCGGCTCTTATTGCGAACGTAGGACTTTAACCTACACAGATATCTCTCGATGGGGTACATCCACCTAAATTGAACTGGGCCACCCAACCTCAACTCGTTTACCAGATGAATAGGCAAATGGACCATTATATCAAAGAAACTCGGAGGAAATATTCTTTCCAATTGGCACAAAATCTCTCTAATATCTACTTCCAAATGATCTATTGTATCATTTTCAACAACTTTTTGGCACAAGGAACGAAAGAATGAACCTAGATAAATTAAAGGGCCAGCTACTTGATTCTGCATTGTGCATTTTATAGCTACTTGCAATAAATAATGCAACATAAAGTGAGCATCATGACTTTTGTAGCCTGATATCTTTTTTTCAGCAACATGAACACACCGAGAAATATTTGAGGCACTACCAGACGGAAATTTTATTGACTTCAAAATATCACAAAAAATGGTTTTTTCTTGATTAGTAAGGTTAAAACAAGCCTTAGCAATTTTGGCTTTCTTGCCACCATCTATCTCCTTTGGTTGAAGTTTTTTTCTTATGCCCATATCTTTGAGATCGTAACGAGCATTTGCATGATCTTTGGACTTTCCTGGAATGTCTAATAAAGTTCCAATTATGTTATCACATACGTTTTTCTCGATATGCATAACATCAAGACAATGGCGCAATGTGTTTTGCTTCCAATATGGCAACTCAAAGAAAATGGACCTTTTCTTCCATGGACCATCAATTTTATTTTTTTGCTTCTTTCCAAATACATTTTCAAAATCTTTCAAATCTTCAAAAATTTGTTCCCCATCTAATAAAGCTGGTGTTGACCTCAATTCAACATCGCCATTGAAAGATCTTTTGTCCATCCTATATGGATGATCCATAGCAAAAAATTTACGGTGATCCATGTAGCACATCTTCCGGCTATGTTTTAAATAACAAGAGGAGGTGTCATAATTATAGCAAGGACATGCTAGCTTTCCCTTTGTGCTCCAACCGGATAACATAGCATAAGCTGGAAAGTCACTTATGGTCCATAAAAGTGCTGCATGTAGTTGAAAAATTTGATTCTTTGAAGCATCATATGTTTCCATTCCAACTTCCCATAAAACCTTCAACTCTTCAATTAATGGCTGAAGATACACATCAATGCTTTTTCCAGGCGAACACGGACCAGGGATGAGCAAGGACATCATGACATATTCTGGTTTCATGCAACACCATGGAGGAAGATTGTATGCGACCAAAACTACCGGCCATGTACTCTGGGAGATGCTCATGGTTCTAAATGGATTAAATCCATCGCTAGCTAGCCCTAATCTTATGTTACGAGATTCTTTAGCCAAATCGGGATGAAGCCTGTCAAAGTCTTTCCATGATTGGCCATCAGCTGGGTGTCTTAACTTTCCTTCCTTTGAACGATGTTCATCGTGCCACCTTAATGATTCAGCTGTTTTGGAACACAGGAACAACTTCTTAAGCCTTGGAATCAAGGGAAAATGCCTCAAAACCTTCGCAGGCATAGGTTTTTTCTTCAACTTATCAACTTCTATATCTACCTCAATATTTTCTATGTACCTGGAAGCTCCACAAATTGGACAAAATTCATCATCTTCATATGTATCCCGGAACAGAACACAATCATTGGGACAAGCATGAATTTTATTATAACCAAGTCCTAAACCTTTTACCATGACCTTGATTTTATAGAAAGAATCAGGAATATTCAAATGAGGAATCGCTTCTTTCAGTAATTCAAGTAGAGCAGTAAAGGATGCGTTGCTCCAACCATTAAGATTCTTCAACAAATACAAACGGATAACGAATGATAATGTCGAAAATTTTTTACAGCCAGGATATAACTCTTGTTTTCCTTCTTCAAGCAAGTTATAAAACTTTTTTGCATCTTCGTTTGGCCCATCAGCATCTCTATCTCCTTCAAGCACATGCCGAAACGTCTCGTTTAGCAGCCCATCAATGTCGTCGACAAATCCTTCATGGACTTTACTCTCATCGGATTCACTATCCATGTGACTTATCCTTTCGCCGTGATGAACCCACACAGTGTAACCTTTTTGAAATCCCTTACTTATTAAATGATCAAAAACTTCATCCCTTCGCCCCCAACTAAAGTTATTACATATAGAACAAGGACAAAGAATTTCTTGTCCTTGTGGTCTACCTTTAGAAAAGGCAAAATCCAAAAATGAATTAACACCATGTTGGTAAACTAGTCCACCCTTTGTCCATTACTTTGTCAACTAAAATAAAAGAACACGGGCATATGTTTTAGACTAACTATAAGTGATTTTTTCTAATCAGGAGCTTATTGCCTCTAAAAAATTTCTAGAAGTCAACCACACATGTTCGAAAGAGAACATCTCAACCAATCAAGAGACTAACAATTTTTTATCTAACAAACTATGCAAAGAAGCTTAAGCAAACAATTAATCAGTAAATATTCTTAACAATTAAATGTTCAAACAAATTTAAAAAGATAATATATTAAGTGATTTACCTGTAGTGTAGCTCAATGTCTAAGGTAGTCGCAGCTACAGAGAGATCCGCTATTTGATTCTCTTTTTCTGGTTTTAAAGAGACAAACTAAAACAGCAACAAAGAATAAAAATATAAGTAATTTATAACCAGATTTTTTAACAAAAAATTCACTTTTAAAACCAGTTTTTAGAAATCTTATTTTTAAAAGTGATATATAACTAAAAATCAAACAATAGAATTATCAAGAGTAGAATAATATTATCATTACTCTTTAAATATTAGTTCACAAACTTACACATCATAATTTCAATTGTGGTTGATAAGATGACTTTAGAAAAGAAAGAGAGGAAGGTGGGGTTCCTAATGTGTGATGAGTCACAAGTGACACTTGTTGAAAATGAAAGGCTGATATTGGTGTGGGGGTTCCCTTCACAAGACATGCATCAGGCACCATAATTAATTATTAAGAAAAGTAGATAAAAGGGTTGGAACTTCATTATTTGTTAACAACAATTTAAAGAAAAATGAAATAGCTCAAATGAAATGATGCTGTTTTTGGTTTTTTGTTAAAGCTTAGCTTGCAATAAGATTCAGGCTTATAAAATTGATTTATCCATTGATATGCTTAAGAAAAGAAGAGCAGAAATCGGAGAAGTAGCAAGCCGGATTGCCATTAAAACCAGTATTATATACATATATTCAAAGGGGTCATCGATTGGTATTTGGTCATTGTAACTGCGAATAAAGAATGGGGAGCATCTACAAGCATCATATTTTCCATCAAATATTTAACATAATAAATATTTATCCTGATTAATTGAGGTATGTAGGAAGAAGAGCAGAATTTATGCTAATCTCTAAGTCGAATAGTTGGAATAAGCATGAAATTCCTCTGTTATCCTAGATGAAACCAACCAATATGAAAAGCAGTCCACAACTCACTCAAATAATAACATTATACAACAAGGCTAAAATAAACAAAGCAGATAAATAAAATAAAAATAAACAATTGAGAAACAGCAATATAGAAATTACTCTATAATCCTCAATAAAGAGTTATTGGGAATCCACCATAGAACACCTCACAGAGAGCAGAGAAACAGAACCATAATGCCATTGAACACACTACTCGCAGATAATAAAAGTTTTGCTACCTTAAATAACAGACTAACCTAAGCCCCAGGTTCATTTCACAAGTACGCAGTCCAAATTCAAACCGGAACAAAAGCTCAGTCAACATTCAACCCTCATCTTGCTCATGTTCACAAATTTCACCACTTTTCACAGCCAACAAAAATACCAAACAACCAATCAAGCCCTAACTAAAAAACAGAAAATCAGAGAAGAAGACCCCTTACCACAGATGACAACCCACAAACAGCCAATGCAGCAAACCAGCAGCAGCGAAGCAACAGCAGCAAAGCACAATCCACAATCAGCTAAGACACTGAAGCAGAAACAGCAAGGTAGAAGCAGCGAACCAGAAGCAGAACAGGGGAGATCAAGGACGCCGTGGAGAAGCAGTCAAGCCTCGGAGAGGGGAGAAGCACCGACGCCGCAGAGAGGAGAGACTCAGCGACGCCGGGAAGAAGGAGGCAGCGACGATTCGGGAAGAACACAGCGCAGCGACGATTCGGGAAGAACGCAGCGCAGCGACGATGCTGGTGCGACGATTGTGAGATGCACTTTGGGGCTTCCTTGTGACTTCCGATGATGGTGCGATTTACGCCTTCATGGAGAGCTGTGGTGCGATGCGTTCTCTGATTCTGATGGGTGGGTTAGGGTTCGGTACGGTGGAAGGAGGAAGAGCGTTCTTCACTCTTTATGCTGGTTTCGAAGAGAAAATGAGGGCTTAGCTTGTTTTTTCTTCGCTGTATGTATTTGTTTATTACTTAGGGAAAAATTATTATTTTAATTTTATTTCTTTATATTAAATATTTATTATATATTTATAATAAAAATATATAATATTTATTATAAATTTATTTTAGCTTTATGTGTTCAAAATATAATATTTTTTCTATATTTATAATAATATATAATATTTATAATAAATTTGTTTTAATTTTATTTTTTTAAAATAATATTTGTTATTTTTTATAACAATAGATTTTGAATATTTTATAAATTCAATATTTATAGAAAAATAGTTTCAATTTATATAATTATCTGCAATTATTTTTATTAGTATTGTTTAATTTGTATAATTATTTAAATAATATTAGAAAATGGTTGTTTCATAAATAATTGTTGTAATGGTTGTAAAACCGTTCTTTAAAATAGTCAAAGAGAACGGTTTTATTTTGTTACTATAGCATAATGAAAAAATGAACTTCAACAGCAACACTGTAAAAACCGTTGTCTAAGACAATCTAATGGAACGGTTTTAAAGTGTAGCATTTCGGCAACGGTTTTAATGCGTTTCTTTTGTGCAATTCTTTAAACAACAATCGAAAACCGTTGCTAAAAGCCAAATCATGGTAACGGTTATAAAACCGTTCTTTAAAATAGTCAAACAGAACGGTTTTACTGTGTTGCTAGAAATTGATGAAAAATGAAATTCAACAGTAACACTTTAAAAAATCGTTGTCTAAACCTATCTAAGAGAACGATTTTAAGACGTTACAAAATTTGGCGTTGCTAAAGGCCATATTTGTTGTAGTGTACCTTTACATCACCCTTGTTAGCCCCCTTGAGCCTTTAAATCCCCTCTTGCTTTATAACCACATTACTAGCCTTAAGCAGAAAAATAAAATAAAAATCCCAAGTTGAATCCTTGGTTAGCTTAAGATAGAAATTGTGTAATTTTTTATGTATGGGGAAACTTTATGGGAACACGGATGATAGAAACAAGGTAGAGAGTTAAAAAGAATAAAGATATTTCAAAATAAAAATTTTTTGGGAAGCATGCTCATGTGAAATCAAAGTAATTAAATTACCATGTGCATATAAAAAAAATAAAAAAAAATTTCCAGTATTTAAATAAAGGGGATACAAAAGAATTCCCCAAATGCAAAATAAAGCAATGCACATGGGACAAAATTCAAAAATAAGTTTGATACATGAGCATGTAATACAAAAGTGGGAAAAATTTGGGCAGCTAGGTAAAGAATTTTAAACTTTATAAAGTATGTATATGTTAGGTGAGATCTTAGACTAATCAAGGATTCACTCTGTTAGCTCACTTAGCCTTATATATACATCCCCACCTTTACCTAAGCCCCATTACAACCTTGAAAAGACCTCATGATGTTTGCATTAGTATACTAAATATTTGTTGATTGGTTAGCTGAAGAACAAAGTTAGAAAGTATGATTAGAGAAGATTAGAGTGAAATACCCTATACACTTTAGAGATTAGAGTGATATACACTACCAGTGAGGGTTCAATGCTTGATTCTATGTTCCCTGCTTTTATGAGCTATCTTCTTACAAGTTTACTTATTTTCACTATATGATTTGAATTAGTGAAATCCAGTTCATATTTATTCTTGATGGATTTATTTACTTTTTTTACCAAGTAGGTAGAAACATTTTGCATGTAGTTGCATTCATATTCATAGGCTGTATTGCATGAGTCTTGCCTTTCCCTATTCATTTATTTGGTCTCCTTGAGTTTAGCATGAGGACATGCTAATGATTAAGTGTGGGGAGGTTGATAAACCACTATTTCATGGTTTATATTGTATTTAATTGAGTGGTTTTATTAATCTTTTCACCCACTTATTCATAAGATTTGCATGATTTTACAATTCCTTCCTAGTTTAGTTCTATGATTGAAAACACGCTTCTTTGGTCTTAATTTAGCTAATCTCAATCCTCTCTTATTACCATTCAATGCCTTGATCTGTGTGTTAAGTGTTTCAGGCTTCATAGGGCAGGAATGGCTTAGAGAATAAAGAGGAAGCGTGCAAAAATGGAAAGAACACAAGGAATTGAGGAGATGACCAGCGAGAAGTCACGTGGTCGCATGGCTCACGTGACCGCGTGAAATGGAAGAAATCAGAGTGACGCGATCACGTGCCTGACGCGACCGCGCGGATTGGATGCTGCACGAATGACACGAATGCGTGGACGACGCGCACGCGTGATACGAAAAACACTGAGTGACGCGATCGCGTGGACGACGCGGACGCGTGACGTGCGTGATCTGCAGAATTACAAAAGTCGCTGGAAGAGATTCTGGGCCGCATTTCATCCTAGTTTTTGGCCCATAATCACAGATTAAAGGCAGGAAACATGCAGAGACTCAACAGGCTTTTCATAATTCACAATTTTAGGTTTTAGATGTAGTTTTTGGAGAGAGAGGTTCTCTCCTCTCTCTTAGGATTTAGGATTAGGATTAGGATTAGGATTTCAACTTCTTCATCACAGGTTCAATGTTCCTTTAATTTATTTTCTAATTTTATTTATCACTTTAGTTGATTATTTGATGTTGCCAATTTGGCTTATGGATTTCTATGTTCAACCTAACCTTCTATTTAAATATAATTTGAGGTATTTCAGACTTATGATTGTTTTCTCTAATTTATGTTATTAATGCTTGTGCTCTATCCAAATTATTTTCATTCAAGTAGATTTTATTCCCTTTTGGCTTTGGTTGATTAATTGGTAACTCTTGAGTTATCAAACTCATAGTTGACTGAAAATTGGAATTCTTCAAGAATTAATTCGAGATCCAATAATTCTAACTTTTCACAAGGAAAGACTGGAATTTGAAGATTTGAATTGATTCATCCACTTAACTTACCTTCATAGTTAGAGGTTAACAAAGTGGGAAAAAATCCAATTCTCATCACAATTGATAAGGATAACTAGGATAGGACTTCTAATTTCTCATATCTTGCCAAGAGTTTATTTTACAGTTATTTATTTATTTTTCTTATCATTTACCATACTTGTTCCTCACTTTCAAAACCCCCAATTTACAAACTCATAACCAATAATAAGAACATACCTCCCCGCAATTCCTTGAGAAGATGACCTGAGGTTTAAATACTTCGGTTATCAATTTATTTAGGGGTTTGTTACTTGTGACAACCAAAACGTTTGTAAGAAAGGTTGATTGCTTGGTTTAGTAACTATACTTACAACGAGAGTTTACTATAACCTTTAAACCATCAATCTTCAGTTCTTCACTACTCCCTCTCCCTTCACTATATAAACCCCTCTATCCTTCTTCATTTTCACAAACCACAACCCTCTCTTCTTCACCTTGGCCGAAACCACACACTTCTCCCTTTCCTCCATATTTTCTTCTTCTTCTTCTTCTTCTTCTTTCTTCTCTTGCTCGAGGGCGAGCAATATTCTAAGTTTGGTGTGGTAAAAGCATAGCTTTTTTGTTTTTCCATAACCATTGATGGCACCTAAGGCCGGAGAAACCTCTAGAAAAGGGAAAGGGAAGACAAAAGCTTCCACCTCCGAGTCATGGGAGATGGAGAGATTCATATCCAAAGCCCATCAAGACCATTTCTATAAATTTGTGGCCAAGAAGAAGGTGATCCCCGAGGTCCCTTTCAAGCTCAAGAAAAATGAGTATCCGGAGATCCGACATGAGATCCAAAGAAGAGGTTAGGAAGTTCTGACCAATCCCATTCAACAAGTCAGAATCTTAATGGTTCAAGAGTTCTATGCCAAGGCATGGATCACTAGGAACCATGATCAAAGTGTGAACCCGAATCCAAAGAATTATCTTACAATGGTTCGGGAGAAATACTTAGATTTCAGTCCGGAAAATGTAAGGTTGGCATTTAACTTGCCCATGATGCAAGGAGATGCACGCCCCTACACAAGAAGGGTCAACTTTGATCAAAGGTTGGACCAAGTCCTTATGGACATATGTGTTGAAGGAGCTCAATGGAAAAGAGACTCCAAAGGCAAGCCGGTTCAATTAAGAAGACTGGATCTCAAGCTTGTTGCTAGAGGATGGTTGGAGTTCATCCAACGCTCCATCATCCCCACTAGCAACCGATCCGAAGTTACTGTGGATCTGGCCATCATGATTCATAGCATCATGAATGGAGAGGAAGTAGAAGTTCATGAAGTCATCTCCCTTGAATTCTACAAAATAGCTGAAAAGTCCTCCACCATGGCAAGACTAGCTTTTCCTCATCTTATTTGCCATCTATGTTACTCAGCTGGAGTTATCATAGAAGGAGACATCCCCATTGAGGAGGATAAACCCATCACTAAGAAGAGGATGGAGCAAACAAGAGAGCCCACTCATGGATCCCAAGAGACGCATGAGGAAGCTCATCACCAAGAAATTCCGAAAATGCCTCAAGGGATGCACTTTTCTCCCAACAATTATTGGGAACAACTCAACACTTCTCTAGAAGATTTGAGTTATAATATGGATCAATTAAGGGTGGAACATCAAGAGCACTCCATCATTCTCCATGAAATTAGAGAAGATCAAAGAGCAATGAGGGAGGAGCAACAAAGGCAAGGAAGAGACATAGAAGAGCTAAAGGACATCATTGGTTCTTCAAGAAGAAAGTGCCACCATCATTGAGGTGGACTCATTCCTTGTTCTTATTTCTCTGTTTTTCGGTTCTTATGCTATATGTTTGTTTATGTTTTGTGTCTCTACTTCATGATCATTAGTATGTAGTAACTATGTCTTAAAGCTATGAATAATTCCATGAATCCTTCACCTCTCTTAAATGAAAAATGTTCCTAATTCAAAAGAACAAGAAGTACATGAGTTTCGAATTTATCCTTGAAATTAGTTTAATTATATTGATGTGGTGACAATACTTTTTGTTTTCTGAATGAATGCTTGAACAGTGCATATTTTTGATCTTGTTGTTTATGAATGTTAAAATTGTTGGCTCTTGAAAGAATGATGAACAAAGAGATATGCTATTGATAATCTGAAAATCATGAAATTGATTCTTGAAGCAAGAAAAAGCAGTGAAGAACAAAGCTTGCGTAAAAAAAATAGAAAGAAAAAGAAAAAGCAAGCAGAAAAAGCAAATAGCCCTTAAAACCAAAAGGCAATGGTAAAAAAGATCTAAGGCTTTGAGCATCAATGGATAGGAGGGCCCAAGGAAATAAAATCCAGGCCTAAGCGGCTAAATCAAGCTGTCCCTAACCATGTGCTTGTGGCATGCAGGTCCAAGTGAAAAGCTTGAGACTGAGTGGTTAAAGTTGTGATCCAAAGCAAAAAGAGTGTGCTTAAGAGCTATGGACACCTCTAACTGGGGACTTTAGCAAAGCTGAGTCACAATCTGAAAAGGTTCACCCAGTCATGTGTCTGTGGCATTTATGTATCGGGTGGTAATACTGGAAAACAAAGTGCTTAGGGCCACGACCAAGACTCATAAAAGTAGCTGTGTTCAAGAATCAACAAACTTAACTAGGAGAATCAATAACACTATCTGAAATTCTAAGTTCCTAGAGATGCCAATCATTCTAAACTTCAAAGGATAAAGTGAGATGCCAAAACTGTTCAGAAGCAAAAAGCTACAAGTCCCGCTCATCTAATTAGAATTAATATTCATTGATATTATGAGCTTTATAGTATATTATAGTAGTATATTATAGTATATTCATTGGAAAGTAGACATCCAGAGCTTTTCAGCAATATATAGTAGTTCATACTTTATTCGAGATTTGACGACACAAACGGGCGCTGAACGCCAGTTCCATGCTGCATTCTGGAGTCAAACGCCAGAAACACGTCACGAACCAGAGTTGAATGCCAAAAACATGTTACAACTTGGCGTTCAACTCCAAAAGAAGCCTCTGCACGTGTAAAGCTCAAGCTCAGCCCAAGCACACACCAAGTGGGCCCAAAAGTGGATTTCTGCATCAATTACTTACTTCTGTAAACCCTAGTAGCTAGTCTAGTATAAATAGGACATTTTACTATTGTATTAGACATCTTTGGACGTTTAGTTCCTAGACCATGGGGGCTGGCCATTCGGCCATACCTGGACCACCATCACTTATGTATTTTCAACGGTGGAGTTTCTACACATCATAGATTAAGGGTGTGGAGCTCTGCTGTACCTCGAGTTTTAATGCAATTACTACTATTTTCTATTCAATTCAGTTTATTCATGTTCTAAGATATTCGTTGCACTTCACCATGATGAATGTGATGATCCGTGACACTCATCATCATTCTCACCTATGAACGCATGACTGACAACCACTTCCGTTCTACCTTAGACCGGGCGCATATCTCTTGGATTCCTTGATCAGAATCTTCGTGGTATAAGCTAGAATTGATGGCAGCATTCATGAGAATCCGGAAAGTCTAAACCTTGTCTGTGGTATTCCGAGTAGGATTCAGGGATTGAATGACTGTGACGAGCTTCAAACTAGCGATTCTTGGGCGTGATGACAAACACAAAAGAATCAAGGGATTATATTCCGGCATGATCGAGAACCGACAGATGATTAGCCGTGCTGCGACAGAGCATTTGGACCATTTTCACTGAGAGGATGGGATGTAGCCATTGACAACAGTGATGCCCTACATACAGCTTACCATGGAAAGGAGTAGGAAGGATTGGATGAAGGCAGTAGGAAAGCAGAGATTCAAAAGGAGTACAACATCTTCATACGCCTATCTGAAATTCCCACCAATGCTTTACATAAGTATTTCTATCTTTATTTTCTGTTTATTTATTATTATTATTATTATTCAAAAGCACCATAACCATATATTATCTGCCTAATTGAGAATTTTAAGATGACCATAGCTTGCTTCATACCAACAATCTCCGTAGGATCGACCCTTACTCACGTAAGGTTTATTACTTGGACGACCCAGTGCACTTGCTGGTTAGTTATGCGAGGTTGTAAAGAAAGTGCTGTGTTATAAACGCGCATACCAAGTTGAATTCCATTGTTGATGATCACAATTTCGTGCACTAGCGTGCCACACCTTCGATACCAAGTGGCACGCCCAAGTGAGATTGCGAGGTTGGCGTGCCACGCCTTCGACTTTAAATGGCACGCCCATGTGAGATTTTGAGGTTGGCGTGCCACACCTTCGACTTCAAGTGGCACGCCCAGTCTTTAGTTGCCTTCAGCTCCTTCTCTGGAGTATTGTACCAATGTGCCACGCCAAGCTGCTCAAGTGGCACGCCCATGCATTTGTGCACTCTTCAAGCTTGGCGTGCCACGCTTGGGTTCTCAAGTGGCACGCCCAAGTGACTTCTT
This sequence comes from Arachis stenosperma, assembly GCF_014773155.1. NCBI lineage: Eukaryota > Viridiplantae > Streptophyta > Magnoliopsida > Fabales > Fabaceae > Arachis > Arachis stenosperma. The sequence continues at coordinate 77,567,730 of NC_080380.1, read as the reverse complement.
GGAGCTGGCGTGCCACGCCTTTGACACCATGTGGCACGCCATAGTGGAGGTTTTTCTTGAGATGGTGAGTTGGTGTGCCACGGCCCTTTGCTCAAGTGGCATGCCCATAATATCCCACTCGCATCCCTTTAGATCACTAGAGTGTACAGGCACAAAATCCTGGACGGTGTTCCGAGCACCATATCTCGGGGGTTCCCGTTATAATTTCGAAGGGCGACATATCCATGGAGATGTGACAGGTTGGCAATTGAACCGACAATGTGATATTACAGCCAATAGGACAGGCATTCATCATGTGCATCTTCTATCTGTTTGTTTGCTTTGCCGACTTGAATTGTTTGCCTAATTGTATAACATGTTTACTTGCTTTTTGAATTACTTGATATTCATGCTTTTACTTGTGCTTTACTTGCATTGCTATTACCTGTGTTTTCTACTGGGATTGAGGAGGATCAAATGGCGTTGGCGATGGGATTGCATGGCGGTTAGGCTGGAGAAGGCAGTGGGACAGCGGTGAACTGATAGTTAGAAATCCCTTAAGTTAGTTTATCCCTTTTTATAAAGGTTTTAAAGTTATGGTTTTAATTTTAGTATGCTTTAAGTTGAATCTTATGATGGATATAACGCTCTAGTATTGCCTCTGGCGTCCCGGTGTCTTATATCTTACATTACTGGGCACTGTTACCATACTGAGAACCTCTGATTCTCATTCTGTATTTTGTTGTTGCTTTTCGGATGTAGGAACCCACCTTGGTAAGTTGCTTGATGGTGACAGAGCGGAGGACCTTTATCATGTATTTGGAGTCTTTTGAATTATTTTTATTAGTACTCTCACTATTGTAATTTATTTTGCTTTAGTGGCATACTTTATGGGAGATATTCTGTATAAGCTGTTTTATTTTCAAAACTCTATATGTCAGTAGTTAACTAGTCGACGTACACTCCGCGGGCTTTGGCTAGTATCTTATGATTATTATACTCTTATATAATTACATATATCTTGTTATCTCACATAGTGGATGTTGTCTCTTATGCTTGTAGCATCGTGTGAACGTTCACAATTTTGTAATTCTGTAATTTGAGCTTATTTTCTTCATCGGGCTTCTAGAATTATTATTCTTTCTATATAAATTTATGTATAAGCTTTATAATTGTCGTAACCTTTGATTAACCTTCGTTTTACGGCATGAGGTAAGGCTTAGGGTAATTAGGGTGTTACACATCATGAAGGAATCATCCCAACTTTTCATGTAGGGATCAACAAAAGCCTCAGCAAGGCTTCAACAACAATCAAGGTGGAAGAAACCAGAACAGGTTCAATAATAGACCATTCCCACCTTCTCAGCAACAGATGAAAACTTCTAAGCAAAGCCACTCTGACTTAGCTACTATAGTCTTCGATCTCTCTAAGACCACTCACAAATTCATGATCGAAACTAGGTCTTCCATTAGGAATCTGGAGGTAAAGATTAGTCAGCTGAGTAAGAAGATCCCTGAGATCCCCTATAGTACTCTTCCAAGCAATACTGAAGTAAACCCAAGAGAAGAGTACAAGGCCCTCACAGTAGAGGCTGTGGCCGAAATTGAAGGGGATGCTCTAGCTTTGAATGCCACAATGGCAGAGGATGGGCGTTCAACACCCACTAAGGACCCTTCTGTGGAAGAACTGAAGGAAATCAGAGCTCCTGAGGAGACTGTTGAGGTTCCCCTGAATGCCCTGTTGCAGATTATGGAGTCTTAAGAATACTCCTCCTCTGATGAGGAAGAGGAAATAAGAGAAGAGCAAGTTGCTCAGTACTTGGGAATATTCATGAAGCTGAACGCAAAATTCTGTGGAACAGAGGCATTGAAAGAAGAACCCCCAGTACTTACCCAAGAGTGCAGTGCCCTGGTTTAGAGGAAGCTGCCTCAGAAGAGGCCAGACCCTGGAAACTTCCTAATTCCATGTACCATAGATATAATCACCTTTGAGAAGGCCTTGTATGACCTTGGGTCAAGCATCAACCTCATTCCTCTCTCTATAATGAAGAAGTTTGGAATTCTAGAGGTGCAAGTTGCCAACATTTCATTACAGATGGCAGACAGGTCACTGAAAAAGGCATATGGCATGGTGAAGGATGTGACATGAGCAGAAATTGGCAGATTAAGAATTAATTAGAGAAATGGCGTTGCGAGTACAGTTCTTAATCGGCGAAAATCTACTTGTCAATTTAGAAAAGGGTTGTCACAAATTTTAGAAATAAAATACTGGGAGTATGAGTCCCAGGTCATCTCCCAACGAGTTGCAGGAAGATGTGCTATTTTATCAATCAGAGGTTTTCAAAATGGGTTTTGAGTTTGATGAACAGAAAATTAAATTAGAGAATTTATATGATTTAAATAAAATCTTGACCGAGAGAAGATTAATTGGAAGTTCTATCCTTGTTGGAATTTTATCAAGATCAATTAATAATTAGTCATTGTTTTCATTTAGTTAACCCTCAACGAATGAGGGAAAGTCAAATTAAAAGTCAACTTCTATTCACAAGTCCTAATCCGCTCCCTTGGGAAGGATTAGAGTTAGTGACTAACAAGTCAACCAATAATGAACCAATTACAATTGAACTCTTGAATATTCCAATTCAAGGTTCTCATTTTAATCAACTCCCAATCAAGTTGGGGAACTACTCCATCATTATAAATATAAACTTCACAAAATCAATAGGGGAAATAAGAAGAGATATAATAAATAATAATGAAAGAGATTAATTAAATGTAAAAATAGTTTTGTATTAATAAACTATGAAAATAATCCAATGTCAACTATGAGAAATTGAGAATATGGAAGAGTAAATGAAGAGTAAATAACAAACTATGATAACCAGTTCCGGAGGTAGACTCTTTTCAAAAGCTAAAGCCAAAAATCTTCAAATCCTAATTTATGAATGTCAAAAAGAGAAACCTAGAGGAGGAGTAAAATCAGATCTGAGAACTTGAAATTATGCGGAATGAATTGTTGCCTTTGTCTCTGCATGTTCCCTTGCTCTAATCTGTGTTTCTGGGCTAAAAAATGGGTTGAAATGCGGCCCAGAAACTATGCCAGTGACTTCTGTAATTCTACAGATCGCGCACGTCACGCGACCGCGTCGTCCACGCGTTCACATCACTCAGCGTTTCTTGTACCACGCGTGCACGTCGTCCATGCAGTCGCGTCGTTCGTGCAGCTTTCAATCTGTGCGGTCGCGTCAGGCACGCGAGCGCGTCACTGTGATTTCTTCCATTTTGCGCGGTCGCGTGAGCCATGCGCCCGCGTGACTTCTTGTTGGTCATCTCCTCAATTCCATGTGTTCCTTCCACTTTTGCACACTTCCTCTTCATTCCTTACGCCATCCTTGCCCTATGAAGCCTAAAACACTTAACACACAGATCACGGCATCGAATGGTATGAAGAAAAATAAACATATACAACTAAAAGGTCTTTAGGAAGCAAGTTTTCAATCATAGAATATTTTTAGGAAGGAATTGTGAATACATGCAAATCATATGAATAAGTGGGCTGAGACTTGATAAAACCACACAATTAAACACAATATGAATAATAAATAGCAGTTTATCAACCTCCCCACACTTAAACATTAGCATGTCCTCATGCTAAGTTGAAGGAGATAAATATGAACGAATAGGGACATGTAAGACTCATGCAATGCAATGCAACCTATATACATATGAATGCAACTATATGAGTTTGTCTATATGATTAAAAATAGATAAGTTCTCTAAGACAAAACATGGGGCAGATTTCACTCATTCAAATCATATTGTAAAAGCAGATAAATTTGTAAGAAGATAGCTCGTGAAAGCAGGGAATACAAGACCGAGCTTTGAACCCTTACTGTTGGTGCGTGTGAACTCTAATCATCTCTAGTATATAGGGTAATCACTCTATCCTTTTCTAATCATGCTTTCAAAAATTTTGTTTTTTACCTAACCAATCAACAATTTTAAAATGCCAATGCAAACATCACGAGGTCTTTTCATGGTTGTAATGGGGCTAAGGTAAGGTGAGGGTACACATATGGCTAAGTGAGCTTATACATTGAATCTTTAATTAACCTAAGCTCTCACCTAACATACATATACTCTATATAATTTTAACATTCATCTTAGCTACCCAAAATCTCCTTTTCACATTTCATACTCATGCATCAACCTTTATTTTAATTTTATCACATGTGCATTGATTATTAAACTCTGACTTATCTTTGGGGTGAATTTGTCCCCTTATTCACTAAAGTAAAGGAAATTTTTTTAGCTTATCAATGCACATAGATTTGTAATTTTTCTTTTATGGTTTCACATGAATAGGTACCCAAATTCCCTTTATTTTATCATGACATATTTTCCTATTACCTTTATTCCCACAATTTTCCCATACTCAGTTAGCACACAAATTCTATCTTAAGCTAACCAAAGATTCAATTGGGATTTTCCATTGTTTTTCTGCTTAAGGCTAGTAATGTGGTAAAATATAGAACAAATGGGATTAAAACGGCTCAAAGTGGACAACAAAGGTAATTAAAAGGGTTGGCTTATTTGGGATACGTGAGCTAAACAAACAATGGCCTCAATCATATGCATGCACATAACACATTAACATTGGACATATAGGATAAAACAAAATTCAGCTTACAGTCATAGAGAAGAAAACACACGAGAAATAAATATGTTTATGGTTAAATAGTGTAACCATGTATTTAGGCTCAAAGTCTCACGGGTTGTGTGTTCTTTTAGCTCAAAAATCCTGTTCCAATTTCAACTTCAAACAAATTTAACATAAATGTTTTGATTTAAATTAGTGAAATTTTCAAAAAAATATATATGGTCTTAAAGAAACTTATTATCTTTTCAATCAGGTAGAATATGCATGCAATTAACCTACTAATATGAAATCTATCCTATTCTAAAGAAAAAGAAATTGGTGTTAAGGGGAAAGAATTACCTCTGGAAGTCAGGTACTGACCGACCTCCCCACACTTAAGGCTTTGCACCGTCCTTGGTGCCATCTGTCAGGAAGAAGGGTGGGCTGGTGGCAGTATCTCCACAGTCGGGACCGTCGTGGCTCCCTGTGCTGGTAAAGGAAGTAGAGTCCGGAGTGCCTGGGTCCTCGTCAGGTATGTGGTTGCCTGTAAGTAGCTCCTTCAGGTATTTGAATCGCGGTGGTTACGGTGCTCTCGTAGCTTCATTTTTTGGTCTTGCCAGTCCAACCTTGATGAGCGGATAATTTATACGCTTTTTGGCATTGTTTTTATATAGTTTTTAGTAAGTTTGAGCTACTTTTAGGGATGTTTTCATTAGTTTTTATGATAAATTCACATTTCTGGACTTTACTATGAGTTTGTGTGTTTTTCTGTGATTTCAGGTAAATTCTGACTGAAATTGAGGGACTTGAGCAAAACTCTGAAAAAGGCTGACAAAAGGACTGCTGATGTTGTTGGATTCTGACCTCCCTGCACTCGAAATGGATTTTCTGGAGCTACAGAACTCCAATTGGCGCGCTCTCAACGGCGTTGGAAAGTAGACATCCAGGGCTTTCCAGCAATATATAATAGTCCATACTTTATTCGAAGAATGACGACGCAACTTGGCGTTGAACGCCAAGTACACGCTCCTTTCTGAAGTTAAACGCCAGAAAAACGTCATGATCCGGAGTTGAACGCCCAAAACACATCATAACTCGAAATTCAACTCCAAGAGAAGCCTCAGCTCGTGGATTGATCAAGCTCAGCCCAAGCACACACCAAGTGGGCCCCGGAAGTGGATTTATGCATCAATTACTTACTCATGTAAACCCTAGTAGCTAGTCTAGTATATATAGGACATTTATCTATTGTATTAGACATCTTTGGTCTCAGTTTTGTTTTATTCTTCATCTTAGGAGATCATTGATCACGGTTTAGGGGGCTGGCCATTCGGCCATGCCTGAACCTTATGCTTATGTATTTTCAACGGTGGAGTTTCTGCACACCATAGATTAAGGGTGTGGAGCTCTGCTGTACCTCAAGTATTAATGAAATTCTATCTTCTTTTATTCAAATCTCTCTTATTCTTATTCCAAGATATTCATTCGTACTCAAGAATATGATGAATGTGATGAGTTAGATAACCCTCATTATCATTCTCACTTATGAACGCGCGTGATTGACAACCACTTCCGTTCTACATGCAACAAAGCTTGAATGTATATCTCTTAGATTCCCCAACAGAATCTTCGTGGTATAAGCTAGATGGATGGCGGCATTTATGAGGATCCGGAAAGTCCAACCTTGTCTGTGGTGTTTCGAGTAGGATCCTGGGAATCCGGAAAGTCTACCTTGTCTGTGGTGTCCGAGTAGGATTCCGGTAATGAATGACTGTGACGTGCTTCAAACCTGTAACCTGCTGGGCGTAGTGACAACGCAAAAGAATCAATGGATTCTATTCCAGTAGGGGAGGGAACCAACCGGTGATTGGCCGTACTGTGACAGAGTGCGTGAGCATTAGCTTTCACTGCGAGGATGGGATGTAGTTATCAACCATGGGTGATGCCTCCAGACTGGTTAGCTGTGCGAGTGACAGCCGCATAGGATATTTCCCCGTGAGGATGAAAGTAGCCACAGCTGATGGTGAACCCCTATACAAAGCTTGCCATGGAAAGGAGTAAGAAGGACTGAGTAGAAGCAGTGGGAGAGCAGGCGTCCGAGAGCACTACAGCATCTCCATTCCGCTTATCTGAAATTCCTACCAATGAATCTGCATAAGTATTCTATCCCTTTTATTATTCCCTTTTTATTTAATGATAATCACAATTACTCTTTAATCTCCCTAACTGAGATTTACAAGGTGACCATAGCTTGCTTCATACCAACAATCTCTGTGGATTCGACCCTTACTCACGTAAGGTTATTACTTGGACGACCCAGTACACTTGCTGGTTAGTTGAACGGAGTTGTGAAGAAAATAAACAGTGCCATAAGAGTATACATCCTTTATAAACAAATAACAAGTGATCACAATTTCGTCCACCAAGTTTTTGGCGCCGTTGCCGGGGATTGTTCGAGTATGGACAACTGACGGTTCATCTTGTTGCTCAGATTAGGTAATTTTCTTTTCAAAAATCTTTTTCAAAATTTCTCTTTTCTTTTTCATTTTTACAAACCTTATTTTTGAAAAAAATTAATAAAATTACAAAAAAAAATTAGAAAATCATAAAAATAAAAAATATTTTGTGTTTCTTGTTTGAGTATTGAGTCAATTTTTAAGTTTGGTGTCAATTGCATGATTTAAAAATTTTTCTTGCATTTTTTTTCGAAAATCCCATGCATTCATAGTGTTCTTCATGATCTTCAAGTTGTTCTTGATAAGTCCTCTTGTTTGATCTTGATGTTTTCTTGTTTTGTATTGTTTATTGTTTTTCATGTGCATTTTTGCATTCATATTTTTCATGCATTAAAGATTTCTAAGTTTGGTGTCTTGCATGTTTTCTTTGCATCAAAAATTTTTCAAAAATATGTTCTTGATGTTCATCATGATCTTCAAAGTGTTCTTGGTGTTCATCTTGACATTCATAGCATTCTTGCATGCATTAAAGTGTTTGATCCAAAATTCTCATGTTTTGGGTCATGTTTGTGTTTTTCTCTCTCATAATTAAAAATTCAAAAATCAAAAAAAATATCTTTTCCTTATTTCCCTTCAAATTTTCGAAATTTTGGGTTGACTTGGTCAAAAAAATTTTTCAAAATTAGTTGTTTCTTACAAGTCAAGTCAAAATTTCAATTTTAAAAATCTTATCTTTTCAAAATCTTTTTCAAAAATCATATCTTTTTCATTTTTTTTCAATTTTCGAAAATTTCAAAAATCTTTTTCAAAATATTTTCAAAATCTTTTTCTTATCTTTTATATGTAATTTTCGAAAATTCACTAATAATTAATGTGATTGGTTAAAAAATTTGAAGTTTGTTACTTTCTTGTTAAAAAAGGTTCAATCTTTAAGTTCTAGAATCTTATCTTGTAGTTTCTTGTTAGTGAAGTAAATAATTTCAAAATTTTTGAGTTAAATCTTTTTATCTTTTATTTGATCTTTTTCAAAAATTTTATCTTTTTCAAAATTTGATTTCAAAATATCTTATCTAACTTACTATCTTCTTATTTTTTTTTTTCAATTTTGATTTCAAATCTTTTTCAATCAACTAACTAACTTCTTGTTTGTTTCTTATCTTTTTCAAAACCACTTAACTACTTTTCCCTCTTCTATTTTCGAAAATATCTCTCTCTTTTTCAAAAATTCTTTTTAATTAATTAATTGTTTCATGTTTTAATTTTAAACACATTTTATCTCTAATTTTCGAAAATCACTAACTCTTTTTCAAAATTATTTTCGAAATCCCTCTTCTCTTTTCTTCTTTTATTTAATCATTTAATTACTAACACTTCTCTTCACCTATCTTCATCCATAAATCCGAACCCATTCTTCATTCTTCTACCACCTTTCTTTTTCTACTAACATAAAGGAATCTCTATACTGTGACATAGAGGATTCCTCTTCTTTTCTTGTTTTCTTCTCTTTCATATGAGCAGGAACAGGGATAAAGGCACTCTTGTTGAAATTGATCCAGAACCTGAAAGGACTCTGAAGAGAAAATTAAAAGAAGCTAAATTACAACAATCCAGAAGAAACCTTCTTGAAATTTTCGAACAAGAGAAAGAGATGGCAGAGGAAAATAATAATAATAATAATGCAAGGAGAATGCTTGGTGACTTCACAAAACCAACGTCCAAGTTTGATGGAAGAAGCATCTCCATTCCTGCCATTGGAGCCAATAACTTTGAGCTTAAGCCTCAACTAGTTGCTTTAATGCAACAAAACTGCAAGTTTTATGGACTTCCATCTGAAGATCCTTACCAGTTTTTAACTGAGTTCTTGCAGATCTGTGATACTGTAAAGACAAATGGAGTTGATCCTGAAGTCTACAGACTCTTGCTTTTCCCTTTTGCTGTAAGAGACAGAGCTAGAGTATGGTTGGATTCACAACCCAAGGATAGCCTGGACTCATGGGATAAGCTGGTCACTGCCTTCTTGGATAAATTCTTTCCTCCTCAAAAGCTGAGCAAGCTGAGAGTGGATGTTCAAACCTTCAAACAAAAAGATGGTGAATCCCTCTATGAAGCTTGGGAAAGATACAAGCAGCTGACCAAAAGATGTCCATCTGACATGTTTTCAGAATGGACCATATTGGATATATTCTATTATGGTCTCTCTGAATTTTTGAAAATGTCATTGGACCATTCTGCAGGTGGATCTATTCACCTGAAGAAAATGCCTGAAGAGGCTCAAGAACTCATTGACATGGTTGCAAACAACCAGTTCATGTATACTTCTGAAAGGAATTCCGTGAACAATGGGGTACCTCAAAAGAAAGGAGTTCTTGAAATTGATGCTCTGAATGCCATACTGGCTCAGAACAAAGTGTTGACTCAACAGGTCAACATGATCTCTCAAAATCTGAATGGATTGCAACATGCATCCAACAGTAATAGAGAGGCAGCTTCTGAAGAAGCTTATGATCCTGAGAACCCTGCCATGGCAGAGGTTAATTACTTAGGTGAACCTTATAGAAACACCTTTAACTCATCTTGGAGAAATCATCCAAATTTCTCCTGGAAGGATCAACAAAAACCTCAACAAGGTTTTAATAATGGTGGACGCAATAGGCTGAACAATAGTAAGCCATATCCATCATCTTCTCAGCAACAGACAGAGAATTCTGAACAAAACACTTCTAATTTAGCCAATATAGTCTCTGATCTGTCAAAGGCCACTTTCAGTTTCATGAATGAAACAAGATCCTCCATTAGAAATTTGGAGGCACAAGTGGGCCAGCTGAGTAAGAAAGTTATTGAAACTCCTCCCAGTACTCTCCCAAGCAATACAGAAGAAAATCCAAAAGGAGAGTGCAAGGCCATTGATTTAATCAAAGTGGCCGAATGTACAAAGGAGGAGGAGGACGAAAATCCTAGTGAGAAAGACCTCCTGGGACGTTCCTCAAGCAAGAAGGAGTTTCCTATTAAGGATCCTGAGGAATCTGAGGCTCACCTAGAGACCATAGAGATTCCTTTAAATCTCCTTCTGCCATTCATGAGCTCTGAAGAATATTCATCCTTTGAAGAGAATGAAGATGTGACTGGAGAGCAAGTTGCTCAATACTTAGGAGCTATCATGAAGCTGAATGCCAAGCTGTTTGGTAATGAGACTTGGGAAAGTGAACCTCCCTTGCTCATTAGTGAACTAGATACTTGGATTCAGAGAACTCTACCTCAAAAGAAGCAAGATCCTGGCAAGTTCTCAATACCTTGTACCATAGGCACCATGAGCTTTGAAAAAGCTCTATGTGATCTGGGATCAGGGATAAATCTTATGCCACTCTCTGTAATGGAGAAGCTGGGGATCATTGAGGTACAACCTGCCTTGTTCTCATTACAATTGGCAGATAAATCCATAAGACAAGCTTATGGAATAGTGGAGGACGTGCTAGTAAAGGTTGAAGGCCTTTACATCCCTACTGATTTCATAATCCTAGACACTAGGAAGGAAGATGATGAATGCATCATCCTAGGAAGACCTTTCCTAGCCACAGCAAGAGCTGTGATAGATGTCAACAGAGGTGAGCTAGTCCTTCAATTGAATGGGGACTACCTTGTGTTTAAGGCACATGGCCATCCCTCTGTGACAAAAGAGAGTAAGCATAAAGAGCTTTTCTCAGTTCAGAGTCAAGAAGAAGAACCCACACAGTCAAACTCTAAGTTTGGTGTTGTGAGGCCACAACCAAACTCTAAGTTTGGTGTTCAAACCCCATATCCAAACTCTAAGTTTGGTGTTGGGAATACCACACTTAAGTTGACCTGATCACCTTGTGGTTCCATGAGAGCCACTGTCAAGCTATTGACATTAAAGAAGCGCTTGTTGGGAGGCAACCCAATTTTATTTATCTAATTTTATTTTATTTTGTTTCTTTGTTATTTTTGTGTTTTATTAGGTACATGATCATGAGAAGTCACGAAAAAAAATCAAAAAAATTAAAAACAGAGTCAAAAACAGAAGAAAAAATTTTTCACCCTGGAGGACGCACGGGCTGGCGTTCAACGCCCAGAAGGTGCATCTGGCCGGCGTTCAACGCCAGAACAGAGCACCATTCTGGCGCTGAACGCCAGAAACAAGCAACAACCTGGCGTTAAACGCCAGGATGGTGCACAGCAAGGACAAACTGGCGCTGAACGCCAGGAACAAGCATGAAACTGGCGTTCAACGCCAGAAACATGCATTACATGGGCGTTGAACGCCCAGAACATGCACAAATGGGCGTTTAAACGCCAGAATGATGCATGAAGGCATGTTACATGCCTATTTGGTACAGGGATGGAATTCCTTGACACCTCAGGATCTGTGAACCTCACAGGATCCTCACCTACCTCGCCCTCTCTCTCTCCATTCATGGTCAACTTCTCCTACCCACCCAATCCCACCCATATAGCCGAATCCATCTCCCCTCACTCTCCTCCATATTCTTCTTCTTTTTCTTCTTCTCTTCTTTCTTTTCTTGCTCGAGGGCGAGCAATATTTTAAGTTTGGTGTGGTAAAAGCATAGCTTTTTTGCTTTTCCATTACCATTAATGGCACCTAAGGCCAGAGAAACCTCAAAGGGAAGACAAAAGCTTCCACCTCTGAGTCATGGGAGATGGAAAGACTAAAAATATAAGCCGTCATAGCTCAGTGGTAGAACATGTGGCTGCAAATCAAGAGATCCCTGAGATACCTCAGGGGATAAGTTGTCCCCCACACAAATATTGGAAGCAACTAAGGGTGGAACATCATGAGCACTCCATCATTCTCCAAGAAATAAGAGAAGATCAAAGAGCAATGAGGGAGGAGCAACAAAGGCAAGGAAGAGGCATAGAGGAGCTCAAAGAGCACCATTGGACCTTCAAGAAGGCGCCACCTTCACTCAGGTGGATTCATTCCTTGTTCTTTATTTCTTTCTGTTTTCAGTTTTTAATTATTGTGTTTATCTATGTTTTGTGTCTTTGTTTCATGATCATTAGTATGTAACCATGCCTCAAAGCTATGAATAAATTCCATTAGTCCTTCACTTATCTTAAATGAAAAATGTTTTAATTCAAAAGAACAAGAAGTACATAATTTTCGAAATTATTATTGAATTTAGTTTAATTATATTGATGTGGTGACAATGCTTTTTGTTTTCTGAATGAATGAATGAACAGTGCATATGTCTTTGGATATTGTTGTTTATGAGTGTTAAAATTGTTGGTTCTTGAAAGAATGAGGAACAAAGAGAAATGTTATTGATGATCTGAAAAACATCATGAAATTGATTCTTGAAGCAAGAAAAAGCAGTGAAAAAAAAAAAAACAAAACAAAACAAAAAAAGGCAAAAATTTTAAAGCAAGGATCCAAGGCTTTGAGCATCAATGGATAGGAGGGCCCAAGGAAATTAAATCCAGGCCTAAGCGGCTAAATCAAGCTGTCCCTAACCATGTGCTTGTGTCATGAAGGTCCAAGTGAAAAGCTTGAGACTGAATGGTTAAAGTCGTGATCTAAAGCTAAAGAGTGTGCTTAAGAGCTCTGGACACCACTAACTGGGGACTCTAGCAAAGCTGAGTCACAATCTGAAAAGGTTCACCCAGTTATGTGTCTGTGGCATTTATGTATCCGGTGGTAATACTGGAAAACAAAGTGCTTAGGGCCACGGCCAAGACTCATAAGTAGCTGTGTTCAAGAATCAACATGCTTAACTAGGAAAGTCAATAACACTATCCGAAATTCTAAGTTCCTAGAGAAGCCAATCATTCATAAACTTCAAAGGAAAAAGTGAGATGCCAAAACTGTTCAGAAGCAAAAAGCTACAAGTCCCGCTCATTTAATTATAATTAATATTCATTGATATTTTGGAATTTATAGTATATTCTCTTCTTTTTATCCTATTTGATTTTCAGTTGCTTGGGGACAAGCAACAATTTAAGTTTGGTGTTGTGATGAGCGGATAATTTATACGCTTTTTGGCATTGTTTTTATATAGTTTTTAGTAAGTTTGAGCTACTTTTAGGGATGTTTTCATTAGTTTTTATGCTAAATTCACATTTCTGGACTTTACTATGAGTTTGTGTGTTTTTCTGTGATTTCAGGTAAATTCTGACTGAAATTGAGGGACTTGAGCAAAACTCTGAAAAAGGCTGACAAAAGGACTGCTGATGTTGTTGGATTCTGACCTCCCTGCACTCGAAATGGATTTTCTGGAGCTACAGAACTCCAATTGGCGCGCTCTCAACGGCGTTGGAAAGTAGACATCCAGGGCTTTCCAGCAATATATAATAGTCCATACTTTATTCGAAGAATGACGACGCAACTTGGCGTTGAACGCCAAGTACACGCTCCTTTCTGAAGTTAAACGCCAGAAAAACGTCATGATCCGGAGTTGAACGCCCAAAACACATCATAACTCGAAATTCAACTCCAAGAGAAGCCTCAGCTCGTGGATTGATCAAGCTCAGCCCAAGCACACACCAAGTGGGCCCCGGAAGTGGATTTATGCATCAATTACTTACTCATGTAAACCCTAGTAGCTAGTCTAGTATATATAGGACATTTATCTATTGTATTAGACATCTTTGGTCTCAGTTTTGTTTTATTCTTCATCTTAGGAGATCATTGATCACGGTTTAGGGGGCTGGCCATTCGGCCATGCCTGAACCTTATGCTTATGTATTTTCAACGGTGGAGTTTCTGCACACCATAGATTAAGGGTGTGGAGCTCTGCTGTACCTCAAGTATTAATGAAATTCTATCTTCTTTTATTCAAATCTCTCTTATTCTTATTCCAAGATATTCATTCGTACTCAAGAATATGATGAATGTGATGAGTTAGATAACCCTCATTATCATTCTCACTTATGAACGCGCGTGATTGACAACCACTTCCGTTCTACATGCAACAAAGCTTGAATGTATATCTCTTAGATTCCCCAACAGAATCTTCGTGGTATAAGCTAGATGGATGGCGGCATTTATGAGGATCCGGAAAGTCCAACCTTGTCTGTGGTGTTCCGAGTAGGATCCTGGGAATCCGGAAAGTCTACCTTGTCTGTGGTGTCCGAGTAGGATTCCGGTAATGAATGACTGTGACGTGCTTCAAACCTGTAACCTGCTGGGCGTAGTGACAACGCAAAAGAATCAATGGATTCTATTCCAGTAGGGGAGGGAACCAACCGGTGATTGGCCGTACTGTGACAGAGTGCGTGAGCATTAGCTTTCACTGCGAGGATGGGATGTAGTTATCAACCATGGGTAATGCCTCCAGACTGGTTAGCTGTGCGAGTGACAGCCGCATAGGATATTTCCCCGTGAGGATGAAAGTAGCCACAGCTGATGGTGAACCCCTATACAAAGCTTGCCATGGAAAGGAGTAAGAAGGACTGAGTAGAAGCAGTGGGAGAGCAGGCGTCCGAGAGCACTACAGCATCTCCATTCCGCTTATCTGAAATTCCTACCAATGAATCTGCATAAGTATTCTATCCCTTTTATTATTCCCTTTTTATTTAATGATAATCACAATTACTCTTTAATCTCCCTAACTGAGATTTACAAGGTGACCATAGCTTGCTTCATACCAACAATCTCTGTGGATTCGACCCTTACTCACGTAAGGTTATTACTTGGACGACCCAATACACTTGCTGGTTAGTTGAATGGAGTTGTGAAGAAAATAAACAGTGCCATAAGAGTATACATCCTTTATAAACAAATAACAAGTGATCACAATTTCGTCCACCAAACCTCTCCAGTATTTGATGCAGCAGCTGACTAGTTAAAGGTGGAGTGTCTGCAGCATGTTCTGCTGACTGGCTGGTAGTGGCTAGTGGTGGCCTGAGATATCTCCCATTAGGGATGTATTGATCATCCCGTCGAAGTATGGCTTTGGTGTCCCCAGCTCTGTAGGAGACTCCGGCTGCTGAGACAAGATCAGAGACCAACGCGGGGAAAGGTAGGTTGCCCGCGATTTGCACGTGTCCCATAGCATTCCGGATGTGTCTTGGTAGATTTAGAGGCTGGTCTGTGAGGATGCACCATAGTAGAACGGCCATGACTGTAGTGAAGGAAGACTCATGAGTGCTCGGAAAGACGTAATGGGACATAATCTATGCCCAAACGTGAGCCTCTGAGGTGAGTGCGGAAGCCAATATTCCCTTAGGATGGGAACGATGGTATCCAAAAATCCAGTTGCTGCCATGTTGTGCGATAACTCTGAGAACAACGTCCCAGTTAAATTTGTACGTCTGGCGCTTGAGTGCGGCTTCTTGAAATGCGTCCAGTCCTTCTGGAGTAGGGGAAAGATCTAAGGCTCGCTGAATGGCCTCTTCTGTAACGGGGACTTGCTTCTGACGAACATAAACAGATTACAGGGTCGGCAGGTGGAAATTGGAGTAGAACTCAACTACCCAAGAAAGATTAACCTATCGTGGCTGTCTCTGTAGGAATCCCCAATGTCTTTGTGCAATTTGCGGTTCAACAAATTTGGCAATACGAGGTGGAAGGATAAGAAGGTGTTCGTTGTTGTAATTTTGAGAAGCCAGAATGGGAAACATCTGATCATAGTAATGATTGGGAAATCGTGCAGTGTCCTTTGCTGTGAAGGCTTTCTCCTTTTCATTGACCATTATAATCCTTTTAATTCTTTTTGTTGAGGGCTTAACTGCAGTTGAAGATGGCTCTACCACTAATGCTTTTTTAGTTCCTTTTCTTGCTGTGGATTTGGGGGTAGCTTTCTCCTTGCTTTTCTTGGTGGCCATCCTGAAAGGAAACGAGTAAAGACATGAATATTTCAAGGGTTATAGCAAGAAAAAGAGTGGGAAAGGTGGTAATCAATGCACAGGAAGGGATAATGACGTGAACACATGGTCATGACTACATGTGCTAAATCAACAATGGAAATATAACAAGTGCATGTGATGACAGTTAAATGTAAGGTGTTTATTGGCATGCCAGCAAGGGCATGAGTAGCATGGATCAAGCATTCAATGTCCAAGTTAGATTACCAAGTCTTCCAAACTAACAATATGTTTGTAATAACAATTATATTTAATTAATAAAATATAAAAAAAAGGTTTTGTGAAAAGCAAGCATTTAGAGTAGTAGATTGAAAGAAATCTAAAAATAGTGCAAAATGCCATCTGGGCATTTTCACAAACACATAGCATGCATGTTAAATAAGGTATGGAAAATATTAATTTTGAACATGCAAGTAACCCTATAAAAATAATATATAACTGTTAAACAAGTCCTAAACAATTCATAAGCAACATATAAAAATAATGACCCAAATAAATCTCCAACACCAATAGGAGGAAGAGGAAAGAAAAAGAAAACATGGATACGGAAAGTAGAAGAGAAAGAAAAAGAAAACATGAAAATAAGAAGAAGAATGAAAAAGTAGGGAGAGGAGAAGAAAAGAAAAACCTTGATAATGGTGGTGGGAAAGAGGGAGTAGAAGAGAGGAGGAAGGGGGAGAGAAGGGAGAAAGAAGGAAGGTGGGGAAAGAAATAAGATTGGGGTGAGAAAAGATAAGAAAATCTGGCAAATTTGAATGAGTTGGGTGGCGCAAGCGACGCGGACGTGTGGTGCACGCGGTCGCGCAGAGAACTCTAGAAGAAAATGACGCGGATGCGTCGGTCACGCAGACGCGTGATATGATCTGCACTAGGGGCGCGAGGGCAGCTTCGCGCTCGCACAACTCTCTGTGTGAAACATGTTTTTGCCAAATTTCAGGGTGACGCAGTCGCGTGGCTAACGCGATCGCGTGGATGGCCAGATTGAGAAAACGGCGCGGACGCGTGGGGTACGCGTTCGCGTGGCAGAGCTTGTGCGACTAGCACAAGTGTAGGCCAGCTCCAGCGCAACTCATTGCCATACACCCTTTTACGTCGAATTTCAGATCCACGCGTTCGCGTGGTTGACGCGGACGCGTGGGGAGGCCATTTTACAAATGACGCGATTGCGTCATCCACGCGGATGCGTGGGTCAATTGGTGCCACGGGCACGCCCCCAACCACCTTCATGCGCAACTCTCTGTTTCTTTACTTTAATGATGCGAAGGCAATATGACACGAGCGCGTCAACGACGCTGATGCGTCGCATGCCTTAACCCCCTTTTTTTGAGATAAAAATGCAATATACAGTATGCGGATGAGATGCAATATATAGGCATTAGTATTGAGAAGAGTTATTGACGAAGGAAGGTAAGGAGAGGGGGAGGAACGATCATACCATGGTGGGTTGTCTCCCACCCAGCACTTTGCTTTAACGTCCTTAAGTTGGACGCTCCACTAGCTCAGTCTTCTGATGTGGGCGGATCTTCCAAGAAGAGGATCTCTAGTTCCTGGTTTTTCGCCATCTTTTCCCCATGGAATAACTTCAAGCGATGTCCATTGACTTTGATAAGTTCAGAGCTTGAAGGATGGCTCAAGTGAAAGACTCTATATGGTTCCACCTTCTCTACTCGATATGGACCATCCCATCTGGATCTCAGCTTGCCTGGAATGAGTCGCATTCTGGAGTTGTAAAGTAGGACTAAATCCCCAGGTTGGAATTCTCTTCTCTTAATGCTCTTGTCATGTACAACCTTCACCTTTTCTTTATACAGCCTGGAGTTTTCATAAGCTTTTAGGCGAAGGCTCTCTAATTCTTGCAGTTGCAACTTCCGTTCAGCTCCGGCTCTCTCATAGTCCATATTGCATTCATTTACCGCCTAGAAGGCCTTGTGTTCCAACTCAACTGGGAGATGATAGGCCTTTCCATAAACCAAGCGGAAAGGACTCATCCCAATCGGTGTCTTGTATGCTGTCCGATATGTCCAAAGCGCGTCTTGGAGCCTGGTGCTCCAGTCCTTTCTATGAAGCTTGACTACCTTTTGTAGTATGCGCTTTATCTCTCTGTTAGACAACTCTGCTTGCCCATTAGTCTGGGGGTGATAGGCTGTTGATACTTTATGAATTATCCCATGCCTCTTTAGTAAACCTATTAGTCTCTTGTTACAAAAGTGAGTGTCTTGATCGCTCACGATTGCCCGTGGTGATCCAAAGAGACAAATAATATGGTTTCTAACAAAGGAAACAACGGTGTTAGCATCATCAGTATGGGTAGGAATTGCTTCCACCCATTTAGAAACATAATCTACAGCTAACTGTATATAAAGGTGGCCATTAGAGTTTGAAAATGGACCCATGACGTCAATGCCCCAAACATAAAAAATTTCACAGAAAAGCATAATTTGTTGAGGCATTTCATCCCTCTAGGATATATTACCAAACCTTTGGCAAGGAGGACAAGATTTACAAAGGTCAGCAGCATCTTTAAAAAGAGAAGGTCACCAGAATCCACAGTCTAGAACTTTTCTAGCAGTTCGTTGAGGGCCAAAATGTCCTCCACTCTCAGATGAGTGGCAGGCCTCTAAAATGGACTGGAATTCTGATTGAGGTACACGCCGTCTAATTACCTGGTCAGCACCACACCTCTATAGATATGGTTCATCCCATACATAGTATTTGGACTCGCTTTTCAGCTTGTCTCTCTGATGCTTAGTGAAATCAGGAGGAAAAGTATGGCTAACTAGATAATTAGCTATAGGTGCATACCAAGGGGCTACATCAGATACTGCCTGTAAGCTATCAAATGGGAAATTATCATTGATCGCAATGGATTCATCTTTAATGTGCTCAAGGCAACTCAAGTGGTCAGCCACTAAATTTTGGTTACCACTCCTATCTTTAATTTCCAGATCAAATTCTTGCAGCAGTAGCATCCAACGTATTAGCCTTGGTTTAGACTCCTTTTTAGCTAATAAATACTTTAGAGCTGCATGATTTGAGTACACTACTACCTTAGTACCAAGTAAATAGGCTCGAAATTTATCCAGAGCAAAAACAATAGCTAGAAGCTCCTTTTCAGTAGTAGTGTAATTAGATTGAGCAGCATCTAAAGTCTTAGATGCATAAGCAATTACAAAAGGGTCGTTACCTTCATGTTGAGCCACTGCTGCTCCTACTACATGATTAGAGGCGTCACACATGATTTCAAATGGTTGACTCCAGTCTGGTCCCCTCACAATCGGAGCTTGAGTCAAGGCGGTCTTTAGCTTACCAAACGCTTGTTTGCAATCCTCACTGAACTCGAACTCAATGTCTTTCTGCAGTAGTCTGGATAAGGATAGTGCTACCTTACTGAAGTCCTTAATGAATCTCCTGTAAAAACCTGCATGGCCAAGGAACGAATAGACTTCCCTCACAGAGGAGGGGTAAGGTAAACTAGAAATAACATCCACCCTTGCTGGGTCTACAGAGATACCAGTATCGGAGACAACATGTCCTAGAACAATACCTTGTTTTACCATAAAATGATACTTTTCAAAATTTAAAACAAGGTTTGAACTAATACACCTGTCCAATACTTTAGATAAACTATTCAAGCAAAGGTTAAATGAATCACCATAAACGCTAAAGTCATCCATAAAAACTTCCATACAAGTCTCAATGAGATCAGAGAAAAGACTCATCATACACCTTTGGAAAGTAGCTGGTGCATTGCACAAGCCAAAGGGCATTCTCTTATAGGCATAAGTCCCAAAACGACATGTAAAAGCAGTCTTTTCCTGATCCTCAGGAGCTATATAGATTTGTAAATAACCTGTATAACCATCTAAAAAATAGTAGTGAGATTTACCTGACAAACGATCAAGCATCTGATCAATGAATAGCAAGGGATAATGATCCTTGAGAGTGGCTTGGTTGAGACGCCTGTAATCAATGCAAACTCTCCGTGCGTTCTGCACTCTGGTTGTCAGAAGTTCTCCTTGCTCATTCCTTATTATTGTGACTCCAGACTTCTTGGGCACCACTTGTACTGGGCTGACCCATTCGCTATCTGAAATGGGGTAAATGATATCTACTTCAAGTAGTTTGGTTACTTCCTTCTTGACAACTTCCAAGATGGTGGGATTCAATCTTCTCTGAAGTTGACGAACAGGCTTTGCTCCTTCTTCTAAGAATATTCTATGTTCACAAACTTGAGGGCTGATGCCTACTATATCTGCCAAGCTCCATCCAATTGCTTTCTTATGCGTCCTCAACACACTAAGCAGTTGTTCTTCTTATTGGGAAGTGAGCTCTCTTGCAATGATAACTAGAAACTTCTGCTTGTCCTCAAGGTACGCATATTTGAGGTGTGGAGGAAGGGGCTTTAGTTCCATTTTCCGCTCATGGTTTGGTCCTGGATTTTCTGGGGCCGGTGAAAATGGTGATGAATCTTCCAGTATGTTCAGAGGGTGTCCCCACACTTGGATCTTGCTCCAGCTGACTCTCTTTCATTTTTTCCTGGTGGGTTATAGCTATAATTTCATCAATGATGTCACATTAGAATATAGAGTGATCTTCTGGGGGATGCTTCATAGCTTCATCTAGATTGAAGCTCACCGTTTTGCCATTTACCTCAAAGGAATAGGTACCCGAAAAGGCATTCAGCTTGAATTTTGAAGTCTTCAAAAACGTTCTACCAAGCAGGATTGACAAAGGTTTCCCTGAGTCATTTTGGGGCATCTCCAGGATATAAAAGTCAATGGGAAACGTGAGCCCCTTAATGCTCACTGTTCCGAGGGTTATCTGAAACTGTAGGTCGATCTCGGTCGAGATCTTCTGTGTTGGTCGGAGCCGACGTGTCTGGCAGGTGTATAGTGGCCGGAGCTGGTGTGTCCGACTTGTTGGACATGGTGATGGTGCTGATCCTTCGTCCCCGGAGGGTGGGGGGTACCTGCAAGGGACTCCGATGCTTAAGTTAGCAAGGGTATTAAGCAGGTATTGAGTAGAATCAGAATAATGAGTTATACCTTGGTGCTCCAGTGTATTTATAATGGTGAGATGTGGCCTCCTGTGGATAAGATAAGTTAGTTATCTTATCTTATATTTATCTTATCTTTAAGTGAGGTCATCTTTATCTTTTAAGGGAACCGCCTTTATCTCTACGGGCTTGGGCTGCCCTTGGATTTGGGACGTGTTCCTCTTTTGGGCCCTTTGTTTGGGCTTTCCTGTGACTTGGCCGAGCTCTTTGAGAGGAGGTCGGGTTGTCTTGTCCTGAAGAGGTCGGTCGCTTTGTCTGTAGAACATCCCGGGTCGGACAGCTCGACCCAGGGTATGAACAGTGCCCCTGCTTGAGCTCGGTCTTTCTGTTGAGGTCGAGTTTTTGACTTCGATTCTTTCATAACGAAGCCGAACTCAAGCATTTTGTCGATTTCTTCTTTTTGTAGAATCTTTTGAATGTAGAACATTTTCCTCTAAAGGCGCACGCTTTTATATCAGTGCTTTGCTTTTGGGGAACATGAAAGAGTTTAATACCTTCATTAATTGGTATTAATTGCCCCGTTTTCTCCTGACTTTTATTTTGAATTTTCTCAATCAAAAACGGTTTCTCTTCTTTGCTCTTCTTCGTAACTTCTCCCTTTACTCTCTCATTTTCTGTTTCTTTCGTAACTTCTTCCTGCAACATCTGTTCTGTCATTGCTCTCTGTGGAAGAGGGGTGATTTCCAGATTTTCTCCTTTTATCTTTGCGGGTTCTTGCTTCGAGGGGTGGCTTTGTTGCTTCTGCTCTTCGACTTTCCTTCAAGGTTTTTCTTCTATTTTTCCAGGTTCGATTTTTCTTCCTCTGTCCCTTTTATATGCCGGTAGAAAGTTTTGAATTTTGCTCAGGGAAAGTTGGGATCTTTCTGTTTTTACCATGCCTGATTGTTTGCGTGTTCTGGAATTTCTTTGTTTTTTGGTGCGAGTCTTTTGCTTTTCTCGTTGCTTGAATCTTTTCTTAGGGCTTTTGCATGTTTTTGCCGCTTCTGGTTGCGCCTTTGATGATGATTTTTCCTTGATTCTGAAAAAGTTTGCGTTTTTGGTGATTTTCTGCTTGGCATTTTTGATGTTTTGACGATGCTTTTTGCTGATAGACTGTAGAAAGGTGGTGACTTTGTTTTTTTGTTTTTTACTTCCTTTGTTTTCTTTGGGACTTTATTTTCCTTCTGATGAGTGCCGGGGCGTAAGCTGTAGAGATTTCTTGAATCCTTGCTCTGTTACTGCCTCCAAAGGATGCCCCAGGATTTTGGTTTGGATCTTGGGGCTTTCCTTTTTTGTTCGTCCGTCGAGTTGTTTTTGCCCCTTGTCCGAGATACTTTTTTAGTAATCCACTCTTCTTTTCTTATTGTAGGATTTAGTTGGCCTCATGTCTTCTCGCAATAACATTGTAGAGATGCCTTCCTGGGTTCCTGAGGGCATGGCTGATTGGGTGGACTCAATGGTCCTTATGTGTGTCTCCTTTGTTGATTCCGAGTTTTGCGCGCAGCTTAGGCAGTTTCATAGGGTCTATAGTAATCCAGGTGATGAGAAGAACTATGAACTTGTCCCTCCCTCCTCCGAAGAGAGAGTCTGCTTTTCTACTCGGGTTGTTGACGATCGCCCTTTCTTCTAAGTTTATGGCTTTTTCTTTGGTCCGCTGGGTATCACCCTTCCTTTTACTAAATTTGAGGCCGACTTGTTATGGTCTTGCAATGTCGCCCCCTCTCAACTTCACCCTAATTCCTGGGGTTTCATAAAGATTTTTCAATTGTTGTGCACTAGTTTTGGTATCCCTGCTTCCCAATCTCTCTTTTTCTATCTGTTTGTCTTGACTAAGCCCGGAGTGGTAAAAAATAAGGCAGCTTGGGTCTCTTTTCGCTCTACCCAGGGAAAGATGGTTTTTTCCATGTTTGACGAGTCATTCCGTGACTTTAAAAACTACTTTTTCAAGATCCGAGCTGTTGAAGGAGCTTGGCCTTTTTTCTGGATGAAAATGATGAGCCTGCTTTTCCCTTGGAGTGGCAAAAAGATGTGAGGGTGTCCCGATATACGTGGGAAATGTTGGATGAGGCCGAGCGAGCCTTTGTGACTGTTTTGGAAGAACATTGGGGGCAACCTCACCATCTCGACACAAAGAAATTTCTAACCAATCCCTCTCTTCTTCAAACTGAGCTGGGTATTTTGTGTTTCCTTTTTTATCTGTTTATATTGCTTGTGACTGTCCTTTCCGACTTGTGACTTAATTTTTGTTTTATTTGCAGAGGTAATGAAGAATAATGAAGCCATGAAAGCTTTTAAAAGGGTGCAGAGGGCGACTGCTGCTAGAAATATCTCGGCCAAGGCGGCTGGGGAAGGGTCCTCCCAAGTGCACGTGAAGCCATCTGTGCCGAGTTCCCTTGGGGTGAAGAAGGTGATCCCCACTCCCCGAGTTCGTCTGGTGGATCCTCACCCTACTTCTGCTGCTCCTTCTGTTGCTCCTCCCAATAAAAAACAAAAAACAGCTGAGCTTTTCGACCTCAACGCTCCGATTTTAATGCCATTGAATTTATGGATCAGAAAATCGGTCCTTATGGTACCCTGTCAATGGACGATGTGTCCATCCTTCATCATTTGGAATTTATAGCCCGAAATCACGTACAGATGGTGTATATGTCGGCTGCCCTATACCAGACTGCTCAAAATCTTCCTCTCCATGCTACCAAGGCATTTATGGAGGAGGCAAAGTAGGAGTTTGACCGGATGAAGGGGCTGAAGGAGGAGCTTGAGTTAAAGGTGACCAAGTTGGAGAAGGATCTAGAGAATGAGAAGGCGAGTTCCCTTTCTCTGGCGGCTTCTTTGTGTTTGGCCGAGGACATAGCCTTGATGCATAAGGAGAGTTACGTTACAACTTATCGGGAGGTGATGCGCCTGAGGGAGGAGTTGAACAATGCCTGGGAAGATTATTCTGAGCTCCAAGGTCATCTCGTTGGCAGCGTGACTGCTGCTTACCTGAACTTGAAGGAGCAAGTTCGGGTTATTGCTCCCAAGGCCGATCTCTCCCCTTTCAGTCTGGACAATGTTGTCAGGGATGGCAAGATTGTCCCTGATGATGATGGTGATGATGATGCTGACCCTCCTCCTGTATCCTCTGCCAAAGTGTCGATCTCTTCTGCTCCTCTGGTTGTACCTGATTCGGATTGCCAGGTTCTGAACCGGGAGGATGGAACTATAGATGCCGTGCCTATCCACACTCGTCCTCTTTCTCCTTGTCCTGATGATGCCAAGAAGGCTCCTAATGCTTGCTAATCTTTTTCTAGATATTTATGTAGTTGGCCCGGCTTGTGGGCTCTTTAAAACTTTGTTTGTTTTGTTGACGGTTTCTAGTTGCTTATTTTAGCAACTTTATTTTGAAAAACAAAAAGTAGCTCGCTATCTTTAGTAGGTGTTGATAGTCGCCGAGGCTCTTATAACTTTGAGGATTATATGAAGGTTTTTGACTTGTTTTATCTTCTGCTTTCTGAGAATGCTGGAACCTTGTAGCTCGACTTCTTGGGATTGCCTTGTTTATGGCTTGGATCCTTTTGAGCTCGTGACTTGTGGGGGTCCAACTTGTTTTTCGGTTTTCTCGCTTTTGTTTTGTGTTTTTAGCGCCTTATGACCGATTTCTTTATGTTGGTCCCCTTCGAAGTTATTTTTGTGATCCCTTTTTCTGGGCCTTTATCCGGTCTCTTTCAGGGATTACTTTTACAACTTGTTTTGTAGGAAACCGACTTCGTTAGGTCGATCTCTTCTAAGTTATTTTTGTAATCCTCTTTCTTGGACCTTTGGTAGGTCTCTTTCAGGGATTACTTTGATAACTTTTTAATGATAGGAGTCCGATTTGGTTATGTCGGTCTCCTTTAAGCTATTTTTTGTAGTCCTCTTTCTTGGATCTTTGTCAAATCTCTTTCAGGGACTACTTGTATAACTTTTTAGTGGTAGGAGTCCGACTTGGTTATGTCGGTCTCCTTTAAGTTGTTTTTTGTAGTCCTCTTTCTTGGATCTTTGTCAGATCTCTTTCAGGGACTACTTGTATAACTTTTTAGTGGTAGGAGTCCGACTTGGTTATGTCGGTCTCCTTTAAGTTATTTTTTGTAGTCTTCTTTCTTGGATCTTTGTCAGATCTCTTTCAGGGACTACTTGTGTAACTTTTTATTTTGGGCTGACTTTGTTATGTCAGGCCCTTCTAAGTTAAAGTAATCCTCTTTAATAGGGTTGGCCAGACCTCTTTCCAGGGTTTACTTATAACTTGGTTTGACTTGGTCCGACTTCCAAACGTCGGCCAGTCTTTAAGTTATTATATTAGCTATCCGTAAGACCTCGTCAGGTTCTTTTTTGGATTGCTTTCGATAACTTCTTACATTATTCTGTGTTCATCTTTGCCAATTTGTAGAAAATGGTTGGCATCTTTAGATCGTCCTTTGGGTGAATCGCGTTTTCACCTTTATCGGACGATTATCTTTATCATGGTTGCGCCGTGAATTTGTTTTTAACTTTTCTGCCGACCTGTTGCTTTATAATCGGACGATGAATACTTCAGATTAATGCGTCTTAGAATCTTGTAGAATATCTCAGTGAACTTTATTTAAAGAAAAATGCAAATATATACATGTGGGAATTTTCTCATCCCTTTAAGTCGGGTATGGTCTAGGTCTCGACCTGGTGCCTCATTAAAAAACCTTTTCAGGAAAAAGAGCGCATCCATTTAGTGAGATCCTTTACCTTTTCTAACTGTAGTACCTTCTTAGGTTGCAGGCGTGCCATGACCGGGGAAGCTCTCGTCCATCAAGCTCGGACAGTCTGTAGTAGCCCTTCCCAAGTACTTCGATGACTCGGTAGGGTCCTTTCCAGTTTGCTGCCAGCTTCCCTTCTCCGGGTCGAGTTGTTCCAATATCATTTCGGATTAGGATGAGATCATTCTCTGCAAAACTTCTCGGCACTACCTTTTGATTATATCTGGAAGCCATTCGGCGCTTTAGAGCTTCTTCCCTGATCCGAGCTCTTTCTTGGATTTCGGGTAACAAGTCGAGCTCTTCTCTCTGAAGTTGGGAGTTTGCTCCCTCATTGTAGTGAACTACTCTAGGTGACCCTTCCTCAGTCTCTACTGGAATCATCGCCTCTATTCCGTATGTTAATCGGAAGGGGGATTCCTTCGTGGTGGAATGTGGCGTTGTTCGATATGCCCATAGGACTTGTGGAAGCTCCTCCGCCCAGGCTCCCTTTGCGTCTTGTAATCTCTATTTTAATCCGGCCAATATGACTTTGTTAGCCGCTTCGGCTTGTCCATTGGCTTGTGGATGTTCAACGGAGGTGTACTGGTGCTTTATATTCAAGTCAGCTACTAGTTTTCTGAAGCCTGCATCTGTGAATTGAGTGCCATTGTCTGTGGTCATTGAATATGGAACCCCGAACCTTGTGACAATGTTTCTATATAAGAATTTCCGGCTTCTCTGAGCGGTGGCATTGGCTAGGGGCTCTGCCTCGATCCACTTTGTAAAGTAATCTACCCCTACTATGAGGAATTTAACTTGTCATGATCCCTGTGGGAAGGGGCCGAGAAGATCGAGTCCCCATTTTGCAAACGGCCAAGGCGAGGTCACGCTAATGAGCTCTTCTGGCGGGGCGATGTGAAAGTTGGCATGTTTCTGACATGGTGGACATGTCTTCACGAATTCTGTAGCTTCTTTCTGTAGAGTTGGCCAATAAAATCCCGCTCGGAGTACTCTTTTGGCGAGAGCTCGTGCTCCGAGATGATTGCCACAAATGCCACCGTGTATTTCTTCTAGCACTTCCCTTGTGTTGGAGGTCGGCATGTATTTTAGTAAAGGTGTTGAGATTCCTCTTTTGTACAGGATGTTGTTTATAATGGTGTAGTACTGTGCCTCCCTTTTTAACCTCTTTGCCTCCTTTTCTTCTGTGGGGAGCATTCCTGTTTTGAGGTAGTTGATTATGGGGGTCATCCATCCTTGGTCCTGACTTGTTATCGTTAGGACTTTTTCTTCTTCCGAGATTGACGGGTTTTGCAACATTTCCTGGATGAGGCTCCTATTGTTGCCCCCTGGTTTGGTGCTGGCTAGTTTTGAGAGTGCATCAGCTCGGGCATTTTGTTCGCGGGGTTTGTGGTAGATTTTATACTCCCCGATTTGTCCGAGCTGTTCCTTGGTTTTATCCAAATATTTTTTCATGGTGGGATCTTTGGCTTGGTAGCTCCCTGTTATTTGTGATGTGATTACTTGTGAATCACTGTAAATGTTGAGTTTTTGAGCTCCGACTTCTTTAGCCAGCTTCAAACCAGCTAATAATGCTTCATATTCTGCCTGGTTATTTGAGGCCGGGAACCCGAACTTGAGGGAGAGCTCAACTTGGGTTCTTTGGTCGCTTTCTATTATCACGCCTACGCCGCTTCCAGTTTTATTTGAAGAGCCGTCCACGTAAAGATTCCACTGTGGGGGTTTCTAGGGCATCTGTGAATTCTGCGATAAAGTCGGCCTGATACTGTAATTTGATGGCCGTCCGAGCTTTATATTGGAGGTCAAACTCTGACAACTCGACTGCCCATTGTAGAATTTTGCCTGCCAAATCTGTTTTCTGCAATATTCCTTTTATGGGCTGGTTAGTTCGAACCTTAATGGTGTGAGCCTCGAAGTATGGGCAGAGTCGTCGAGATGTTAGAATGAGGGTATAAGCAAATTTTTCTATTTTCTGGTAGTTCAGCTCGGATCCCTGTAGCGCTTTGCTAATGAAGTAGACGGGTTGTTGCCCATGTTCGTGTTCTCTGACTAGTGCTGAGGCTATTGCTCGGCTCTCTACTGCGAGATATAATACGAGTGGTTCTCCTTCTCGTGGCCGAGATAGGATGGGTGGCCGTCCTAAGAACTCCTTGAAGTCTCGGAAGGCTTGCTCACATTTTGTCGTCCATTCGAACTGTTTTCCCTTTCTTAAAGTAGCATAGAAGGGAAGAGATCTTATCGCAGCTCCTGCTAAGAATCGGGATAGAGCGGCCAACCTCCCATTGAGTTGTTGTACTTCTTTGACACAGGTTGGGCTCTTCATGTTGAGTATGGCTTGACATTTGTTTGGATTTGCTTCAATTCCCCTTTGTGTGAGCATGAAGACTAAGAATTTGCCTGCTTCTACTGCGAAGGTGCATTTTGCAGGATTGAGCCGCATGTCGTGTTTCCTTATAGTGTAAAACACTTGAGTCAGGTCGGATAATAATGTATCTTCGTTTTGTGTCTTTATCAACATGTCGTCTACATAAACTTCCATGATTTTTTCGATGTGATCTGAGAAAACTTTATTCATTAGTCTTTGATAAGTAGCTCCTGCATTCTTAAGACCGAAAGGCATCACGATGTAGCAGTAGTTTGCTTTTGGTGTTAGGAATGAGGTCTTTTCTTGATCTGGTGGATACATGGGGATTTGGTTGTACCCCGAATATGCGTCCATGAACGAGAAATACTTATATCCTGATGAAGCGTCTACTAGAGCGTCAATGCTTGGGAGTGGATAAGGGTCTTTTGGGCAGGCTTTGTTGAGGTCAGTGTAGTCGGTGCACATTCGCCACTTCCCATTTGACTTTTGCTAGCCATAGTGGGTATTTAACTTCCCTTATGAACCCTGCCTCCAGTAGTGCTTGTACTTGTTCTTCTACAGCATGAGATCGTTCTGGTCCGAGTTTTCTTCGTCTTTGTTGTACCGGTCGGGATCCCGGGTAGACTGCCAACTTGTGGCTCATTAGTTCGGGGTCTATGCCCGGCATGTCGGCAGCTTTCCATGCGAAGAGATTAACATTATCTCGTAGAAACTGTATCAGCGACTCTTTTGCGTCTCCTTTCAGAATCGTGCCAATATTAGTTGTTTTATCCGAGATGTCTCCAATCTGGACTCTTTCTACTTCTCCTTCGGGTCGTGATCGGAGTTCTTCTCGTCTCTGGACTCCACCGAGTTCGATTGTGTGGAACTCTCTTCTTTCGCCTTGGAGGTTTAGACTTTCGTTATAGCAGCGACGCGCCATCTTTTGGTCTGCTTTTATTGTAGCTATCCCTTCTGAAGTCGGGAATTTCATACATAGATGTGGGGTTGAAACTATTGCGCTGAGTTGATTTAAGGTTGTCCGACCTATCAGGGCATTGTAGGCTGAGCCTACGTCGACCACGATGTAGTCTATCTTGAGTGTTCTGGATTGGTTCCCCTTCCCGAAGGTTGTATGCAGCGATACGTATCCCAGCGGTTGAACTGGGGTATCTCCAAGCCCGAACAGGCTGTTCGGGTATGCTCTTAGCTCTTTTTCTTCTAAGCCGAGCTTGTCGAAGGCAGTTTTGAATAGGATGTCGGCAGAGCTTCCTTGGTCAATTAGTGTGCGGTGGAGGTTGGCGTTTGCTAATATGATCGTAATGACCATGGGGTCGTCGTGTCCCGAGATAATTTCGGATGCATGTTCCTTGGTAAACGTGATTACCGAGATATCCGGCGCCTCCTGCTTTCCTTCGACATGGTACACTTCTTTGAGGTGTCACTTGCGGGATGATTTGGAGATTCATCCCCCAGCAAATCCGCCGTGTATCACGTGAACGTGTCTTTCCGGTGTGCGAGGTGAACGTTCAGATCGTCCGACATCCTCATCCCTTCTCCTTTTCCTTGGTTCTTCGTCCTGATTGGCCAAGAACCGATCTAGTTTTCCTTCCCTTACTAATTTCTCTATGACGTTTTTCAAGTCGAAGCATTCGTTGGTGGAATGCCCTCGAAGTCGGTGATATTCACAGTATTCATTCCAATTTCCTCCTCCTCTTTTGCCTTTAAGTGGTCGAGCTGGAGGGATTTTCTCCGTATGGCAGACTTCTTTGAAAACATCTACCAAGGATACCCTAAGAGGAGTGTAGTTATGATATTTTTTGATTTTCTCTCCGGAGCGATCTTCCTTTTTCTTCGATTCTTTATCTCAGTAGGCAGAATCGGACCTTGAGGCTTCGCCAAGTCGAGAATTTTCCTCCATGTTGATGTACTTCTGCGCCCATTCTTGTACTTCGTCTAGGGATGTTGGGTATCTCTTTGATATAGATTGGCTAAATGGTCCTTCTCGCAGGCCATTTATGAGGCCCATAATGGCAGCTTCTGTTGGTAGACTTTGTATGTCCATGCATGTTTTGTTGAATCTTTCCATGTAGTTGCGAAGGCTCTCTCGATCTCCTTGATTGATCCCTAGTAGGCTAGGTGCGTGTTTGGCTTTGTCCTTTTTGTATGGAGAATCGGGCCAGGAACTTTTTGGCCAGGTCGTCGAAACTCGAGATGGATTTTGGGGGTAGGTTGTCAAACCATTTAATGGCTGTCTTGGTGAGAGTTGTTGGAAAGGCTTTGCAGCGAACTGCATCTGAGGCATCAGTGAGGTACATTCTACTTCTGAAGTTGCTGAGATGATGGTTGGGGTCCGAGGTGCCGTCATATAGAGTCATATCCGGAAGTTTGAAATCTTTTGGAATTTTGGTCTTCATAATTTCTCTGGTGAATGGATCTTGATCTTTCTGAGAGCTATTCTCTGTGGATGGTCGAGTAGCTTTAGTTTTGAGATCAGCTTCGAGTTTTATAAGCTTATCTTCTAATTCTTGGCACCGCCTTATCTCCCGACGTAGATCTTCTTCTTTTTCACGTTGATGTTGGGCTTCTTTCTCAAGTTGCTCCAATCGGCTTTGAAGCGCTTCTAGTACTCCTGGATTTGATGAATTTTTGTCTCTGTTGGGTTCCGGAGTATCTTTGTGTATAGTATCCGCATTTTTATGCGGCGTTCTGTCTTCCAAACCTGAATCGTGGTCGTTGTCATGGTCATTCGCCATGTTGATGGGATGACTTCCAGATTCCCCGGCAACGGCGCCAATGTTCCGGGGGTTATCTGAAACTATTGGTCGATCTCGGTCGAGATCTTCTGTGTTAGTCGGAGCCGACGTGTCCGGCAGGTGTATAGTGTCCGACTTGTTGGACTTGGTGATGGTGCTGATCCTTCGTCCCCGGAGGGGGGGTACCTGTAAGGGACTCCGATGCTTAAGTTAGCAAGGGTATTAAGCAGGTATTGAGTAAAATCAGAATAATGAGTTATACCTGGGTGCTCCAGTGTATTTATAATGGTGAGATGTGGCCTCCTGTGGATAAGATAAGTTAGTTATCTTATCTTATCTTTATCTTATCTTTAAGTGAGGTCATCTTTATCTTTTAAGGGAACCGCCTTTATCTCTACGGGCTTGGGCTGCCCTTGGATTTGGGACGTGTTCCTCTATTTGGGCCCTTTGTTTGGGCTTTCTTGTGACTTGGCCGAGCTCTTTAAGAGGAGGTCGGGTTGTCTTGTCCTGAAGAGGTCGGTCGCTTTGTCTGTAGAACATCCCGGGTCGGACAGCTCGACCCAGGGTATGAACAGTCACTAATACATCTTCAGCAATTCCAACCACTGTGATAATGCTTTTATCTGCTAACACAAAATGAGCTGCCGACCTTTTTAAGGGAGGGAGCCTTAAAGCATTATATATAGACAAGGGCATAATACTCACGCATGCTCCTAAATCACACATACAGTCAGAAAATATCACACCTCCAATGGTACAGTTAACCATGCATGGGCTTAGGTCACTACATTTTTCAGGTATATTTCCCATTAAAGTAGATATAGAACTACCTAAAGGAATAGTTTCTAATTTATTAATTTTATCTTTATGTATGCACAATTCTTTTAGAAACTTTGCATATTTAGGCACTTACTGGATAACATCAAAAAGGGGAACAGTTACCTCAACCTTTTTGAAGATCTCTACCATTTTGGGATCAAGTTTCATCTGCTTTCTGGGCTTCTTAGCAAGGTGTGGAAATGGAATAGGAGTGGCGTCTTTTAGAGCTTCAGCTTGCTGGGGTTCTGCCTTCCTTGGTTGGGCTGCTTCTGCTTCAGCCATGCCTTGTACTTCATCTTCTTCTTCAACATCCTCTACCTCAACCGTGTCCGCAGCTGGGGCATGTTCTGATGGGCTTGATTCCTCTGGATTCCTCTCTTGCAGTGTGGTTCCAGATCTCAGGGTAATGGCATTGATGCCACCCTTCGAATTGGGTAATGGTTGAGAGGGGAGTCCACCAGAGCTTGAAGACTGGTTGTTAGAGTTATTCAGTGATCCAATCTGTGAGACAAGGGCTTCCAAGGTAGAGTTCAGATCATTTAGAGTAGAAGTAAGGTGAATTTCCATGGCCTGCTGTCTTCGATCAATAGATTGTAGTAACTCATCATTGGGAGATAAGGAGGGGTAAGTAATCTGAGGGGTTTGCTGAGATGCTTGAGGTTGCCTTAGATGAGGTGCTCTGTAGGCCTAATTCTGATTCTGCTGCTTGAAGTTGTTATTGTTATTCCACCTCTGGTTTCTATTGTTATCTCTGCCTCCTCTGTTATGATTGTCCCTCCAACCTTGGTTGGGGTTATCCTGCCATACATGGTTGTAGCTGCCACCCTAATTGTACCCTTGATTGGGGCGGTCATAGAAGTTATGAATGGCTGCCACAGTGTGGTCTTCCTGTTGGAGTTACGGACACTCATCAGTATAATGACTGTAATCGGCACAGATCCCGTATACTCTTTGTGGAACCAACTGTTAGCTTTGCTGTGGTGGAAAAGGCTGAACTTGCTGAGCTTGTTGTTGACTTAGTTGCATCTGCTTCAGTAAGTTGGTCATTTCACATAAGCTCTGAATTATAGCGGTAGTCTCTTTGCTAGAGGATACCTCTACAATAGCTCTTGACCAACTTTATTTCTGCC
Source organism: Arachis stenosperma (assembly GCF_014773155.1). Taxonomy (NCBI): domain Eukaryota; kingdom Viridiplantae; phylum Streptophyta; class Magnoliopsida; order Fabales; family Fabaceae; genus Arachis; species Arachis stenosperma. The sequence continues at coordinate 77,534,989 of NC_080380.1, read as the reverse complement.
TGTGATTCCTAGTAGATTCAGCTAAGTCGCTAATCAATTTCCATGCCTCATCCGTAGACTTGTACTTTTTCATAGACCTATTGCTAGCACCTTCCAATGTGGTCTTATCATGAGATTTCATGCCCTGTGTAAAGTAGCCGAGCAACACTATCTTGTCAATCATATGGTGGGGACATGCTTCCAGAAGATTATTGAAGCGCTCCCAATATTCATAGAGAGTCTCAGATTCGTCCTGAACGATCATGGAAATGTCTTTCCTTAGTTTATCGATAACCTCAGCTGGAAAGAATTTCTCCAAAAATTCTCTTCTAAGCGTATCCCAGTTAGAAACAGTTGCTCCGGGTTGAGTGTAGTACCACTCTTTTGCCTTCCCCTTAAGAGAGAATGGGAAAGCTTTTAACAGAATAGAAGTTTCGTCAGTACCATCACGCTTAACAGTAGAACAAGCTGTCTAAAAATTCCTAAGGTGCTTGATAGGCTCTTGAGCAGGTAAGCCATGAAACTTGGGCATCAAGTTGAGTAGTGCAGTCTTTATTTCAAAATCTACAGCCACTGCTGGGTGGCGTGCCTGGTATGGTTGTAGCGTAAAATCAAGGGCTCCAGCCTCCTGGATAGTGATTCTCTTAGGTGCTACCATGTCACCTGCACGTGAATCAACTAGATCAGTTGAGAGGGAGCTTGTTTCTTCCTTAGATGACATTTCAGATTCGTCATCGGAGAGGACTAGCCGACGCCGAGCTTGCCTTATACGTGAAATAGTTCTTTCAATCTCAGGGTCAAATACTGGCAAGCTTGGATCAGGAAGTAAACGTGTCATTTAATGAAAGAAACGTGCCGCTTATAGTTGATGGTGTTTTTGTGGAAAAACGAATTTCCAACACACAAATCCAACCGGCAAGTATACCGGGTCGCATCAAGTAGTAATAACTCACAAGAGTGAGGTCGATCCCATAGGGATTGATGGATCAAGCAACTTTAGTGGGTGATTAGTTTAGTCAAGCTAACATTGAAGTGGAATTGAGTGAAATTGTAGCCAACAGAAAGTAAATTTGCAGGAATTATAAAGTGCAGAAAGTAAATTGCATTGAAACTTAAAGAGCACGAAAGTAAAAGAGCTGAAACTTAAATTTCAAGAAAAGTAAATTGCATCAAATGTAAATGGGGCTGGGGTGCTGGAAATTAAAGAAAGCAGTAAAGCAAAGCGTAGAACAATTGCAGGGAGATTAAATTGCTTAAAAGTAAATTGGAAGCAATAGGAACAGAAAGGTAAAAATGCAGATGAAATAAAAGCAGCAGATGTAAACAGCAAGGCAAAATTTCTTGAAGAAGCAACACAGAATGTAACTCAGCTCAATTGTGAAATTTAAAGAGACAAGATCTCAGGGAATCAATGAGACTAGAAAACAAGTCTAGATCTCAATTCCTTCCTTGATCAAAGTAGAAAGCAGATTGAAGAATAAAGAAAGATGAAAGCGGTAAGAGAGGTTTGATTCAAATCCTTAATTTCTTGAATTATACAGAAGAACAAAGCAGAGATGTTGCAGATGGAGAATGAAAACAGAATTCCTTTCAATCTCAATCCAAAATTCAAGACAGAAATGAAAACTAAGAGAGAGAGATCTCAAATCCTAATGCTCCCTAGTGGAGCTAGCCTCCTCCTAATTGAGCTTCCTTTTTTCTAAAATGAGAGTAATGCCTTTATATAGGCTTTTTACAAAATGAAATTGAAATTAAAAACAAATTCACAAAATGAAATTCCTAATCTAGCTTCTCTGTGTGCCTTTGAGTGATGATGTGGGCTTTGCTTGCTTTGGATTTGAGGAGAAATGGGTTTGGTTGGCCTTGATTCAATTTGGAGATGAATTGAGTTCAAAGGAAATTTTAATTGAATTTTGGCCCATGAGTGTTGCTCCCAGGAGGCTGCTCTGCTCTTGTGGAGGGCAGAGCACTGAAGCTTTGTGTGGGGATGCATGTTGCGTGCCAAGTGTGGGAGGGGCACCAGGGGATTGCCCTGCCCTTGTGGAGAGCGGAGCAGCAGTGTCCTGTGCGCGCCTTGCCTCTGCCCGTGTCAAAATGCTGCGCGCCTAAGCTCCTTTGTGTGCGCCAAGGATGCCCGTGTCATGCATGCCCATGTGCGTGCCAAGGGGAGTTCCCAAATTCGAACCTTGGTGAAAGCATTTGCGGGAGCAATTTTCCTTGATTTTTCATGAAGAGAAGCACGACATTGCCCTGCTCTCCAAGAGGGGAGAGCAGAATAATGAGCGCTACTTTGCTTTGGAGTGAGGCTCCAGTTTCGAACCTTGGTGGAAGCACTTTGGTTTATTTTTGCTTATTTTTGGCCCTTAAAGATGCCTTTCACTCATGCCTCAATTTTATGCCAAATATGGATTGCCATATATCGTTGGAAAGCTCTGAATGTCAGATTTCCAACGCAACTAAAAGCACATCAATCGAACGTCTGTAGCTCAAGTTATATCCCTTTGAATGAGGCATGGTCATGCTGTGAGCGCCCAGATTTTAACTTAGCGAAAATTTGCTTCCAACCTCACTTTGTTTCATCATGATATTGCCCTGCCCTTAGCAAGAGCAGGGCAATGTGCGTGCTGGTTGCTTCCTCCTTTAATTTGGTCATGGGCCACGCTTTTAAAAGCATGGCCTAAGGCTCCAAAGTGTGCTCCAGTTTCAAAGTGTGCCCCAAAGCTCTTTTTTTCTCCTTTTTAGCTTATTTTGTGCTTTTTTGCTTCTTTTTCATCTTATTTCCTACAAGATTTATAAAATTAAAAGATCAAGAAAATATATCATTTAAGCACAAAAGAATTCAATATTTAAGCACAAATCATCAATTTCTTGTATGAAAAAGCATAGAAAAATAGGTATATGATGACATGTCATCACAACACCAAACTTAAACCATGCTTGTCCCCAAGAAAGAAAAGAATCATGCAATAAAGATTGACAATCCAAGGTAAGAAGAATAGCAACTCAATGTTCATGGCAAGCTAGTTTTCTATGCATGCTACAATCACAAAAGAGATGTAAATGATTGATGCTTCTATCTAGCTCATTTTATGAAATCTTTTTCTTATAATTCTTCCTTGAAACAAGCTTTTAATTTTTTTTTAGCTTCTCCTTTTGGGTGCTTTGCCTCATGAGTTGATAACAAAGCTACGACTTCTAAATGCTTTGTTTTCAAGCATTACCACTTGATACATGATGCCAGGGCATTTTGGCCAGTTTCATTGACCTTTTCTTTACTGTTTTTAGGTAATTTCATGCATTTTCTTAGGAAATTAGTTAGTTTTGGGCAGATATTCACTCAGAGCCACGTTAACTTCCACGTTAACTTGGTTAACGTGGAAGCTAATGATGAGGAATGAAGAATGATGCCAACGTTAGTGACACTCAACATTGTCACTAACGTTGGGATGGCTAAGAATGGCCACGTTAGAAGCCACGTTAACCTAGTTAACATGGACTCTAACGTGAGACCTAGGGGCACACTTGAACGTTAGTGACAATGTTGAGTGTCACTAACATTCTCGAAGGTTGGCAAAAGCCACGTTAGAAGCCACGTTAACCTAGTTAACGTGAGCTTTAACGTGAAGCAAGAAGGGGCACACTTGAACGTTAGTGACAATGTTGAGTGTCACTAACGTTCTCGAAGGCTAACAAGGCAACGTTAAAAGCCACGTTAACCCAGTTAACGTGGGCTTTAACGTGAGGCAAAGGGGTACATGGCAACGTTAGTGACAATGTTAAGTGTCACTAACGTTCTCGAACTTGTATTTTCACTAAATGATAAAAACCCCTAACGTCTTGAGCTAAAGTCTATGCCCACTTCACACTATCTCTCTCCAAGTAAGCCAAGCCCAATTGAAGAAAGGAACTGCTTTAAGCTCAAAGATCCAGAGGCCCAAGACTTGAAGAGCTAACTAGAAGCTGAGAAGAGTAGTATATATAGAAGTAGTTTTGAAAGAGAAAGTAGCTTGGAAGGAAGGAGCTAGAACAGAGAACTACTCTTTGTATTTTTTACTTTTTTTGTACTTCTAGCTTTATCATGTATTCTCCATCTTTGATTTTGATTTCTAGAGCTATGAACAACTAAAACCCTTTCATTGGGTTAGGGAGCTCTGTTGTAATTTGATGGATCAATACTAATTTTCTTATTCTTCTTCTATCTTTCCTTTTGATTTTACTTGAAAGCTTTCGATCTTCATCCAATTGGATAGTTATCTTGGAAAAGAAGCTATTCAAACATGGATCTCTTCGGATCCTTGAAAGAGGAGTGAAGAGATTAGCTAGAAATGCTTTCTCATGCTGGACCAAATTGAGTGTGGATGGGTATGTGGCTATAACCCTCTAAGCATTTGATTTGGGAAGTGCATGTGGTATAATCAGTGACCAGACTTCATCTCTTCTCATGAGCAATTGACCAAGGAATTGGCTATTGATCAAGATTTGAGAGATTGAATTGCAAGAAATTGTGATTCAATCACTTAAGATTGCCAAGGAGATCAATGAGTGCATTGATTGAGGAAGAGATGAAAATGAAATTGATCCGGAGAATGCAACATCTCCTAAGCCCAATGAACTCCTCATTTCTGATCTTACCCATTCTCTTTATTTTCTGCAATTTACTTTTATGAGCAATTCCCCTATTCCCATTTACAATTCTGCTATTTACTTTCAGTCATTTACTTTCTCGCCATTTTAATTTTTGCAATCATCAATTCTATTCATGGATTCGCTCAACTAGATCATTCCTCAAATTAAAGTTGCTTGATCAATCAATCCCTGTGGGATTCGACCTCACTCTATTGTGAGTTTTTATTTGACGACAAATTCGGTACACTTGCCGAATGGGAATTTGTTGAGAGACAAGTTTTACCCCGATCAAGTTTATGGCGCCGTTGCCGGGGATTGATTGTGCATCGACAATGATTACATTAGAGGATTACTAGATTGAGCATTTGTATTTTGTTTGATTTAATTTTCTGTTTGGTTAATTTGCTTTCCGTCTTAGTTTAATTCTTCCCCTCCCCTGTTTCTGAAGCTTTTCTTTGCTATTTACAATTCAGTTCACTAACCCACTAACTGTTTGATATATTGCATCACTGACACTAACAAGTTATTCTAACAAGATACCTTCTGCATTGCTTTTCTTGCTTGTAATCTGTGGTTTTGTATGACAGGGAGAAGAAGCGGAGCTTCAACTTCCTTTTATTCTGAACCTGAGAGAACCTTCCTAAGATTAAGAAGGGAGGCAAAAGAAAAACGTGTAGTGGGTGCTGAAGAAGAGGAGGAACACTGTGAAGAATACTTTGAAACAACCATGGAAGACCATCGTGAGGAAGAGGTTCACGACCATGGTGGAGGAGCTAAAGCAAATCCTGGTGGGGAAGATAGAAGAGTCTTGGGCTCTTACATCAACCCAAACCCAGGGAATTGCGAAAGTAGCATCCAAAAACCAACCATCCATGCCAACAACTTTGAACTAAAGCCACAGCTCATCACCCTTGTTCAGAACAATTGCTCGTTCGGAGGAGGTGTCCAAGAAGACCCCAACCAACACTTAAACACCTTCCTGAGAATATGTGACACAGTAAAGTCCAATGGCGTTCAACCAGACGTCTATAGATTGTTGTTGTTCCCATTCTCTCTTAGAGACAAGGCAACCAAATGGTTGGAGTCTTTTCCAAAGGAGAGCTTGACAACTTGGGATGATGTTATGAACAAGTTCTTAGCAAGATTTTACCCCCCTCAATGAGTCAATTGGCTGAGAGCTGAGGTCCAAACTTTCAGGCAACAAGATGGTGAGACTCTATATGAAGCATGGGAGAGGTTTAAAGACCTAACAAGGAGATGTCCATCTGATATGTTCAATGAATGGGTGCAGCTGCACATCTTCTACGAAGGACTGACATATGAATCTAAGAAGGCCGTAGACCATTCATCCGGAGGTTCTTTGAACAAGAAGAAGACCATTGAGGAAGCCATAGATGTCATTGAAACTGTAGCTGAGAATGACTACTTCTATGCTTCCGAAAGAGGGAACACTAGAGGAGTAATGGAGCTGAACAATGTAGATGCTCTGCTTGCTCAAAACAAGCTCATCACCAAGCAGCTAGCTGACCTCACCAAGAAGATGGAGAGAAGTCAAGTGGCAGCAATCATCACTTCAACTCAAGAGGAAGCAAGTGAAGAGGAAGAAGGCACTCAGGAGCAAGCCAACTACATTGGGAATTCACCTAGGTACAACCATGATCCATACTCCAAGACCTACAACCATGGATGGAAGAATCACCCAAACTTTGGGTGGGGGAATCAACAAGACCAAGGCCAAGATCAGAGACGTCACAACCCCAACAACACAGCTCCCCAACAATTCACACAGAGGACATACCCAACAAAACCATAGCAATACATCTCACTCTTCTACCTCTACCCCCAACATACCATCATTTGATGACAGAATCTCTAAGATTGAAACCTTACTTGAAAGCATATGCAAAGACATTCAAGACAATAAGGTGTTCAAAGAAGAGGTGAGAGCCAGTATAAAGAATCGGGGGGAAGCAATCAAGAAGCTGGAATTCCAAGTGAGATATTTGTCTGAGAAGATGCCCAGACCCACTGATAGCTTCCCAAGTGACACGGAGAAGAATCCAAGAGGTGAAGCGAAGAAAGTAAGATGGGAAGACTGCAATATGGTCACTACAAATGACAAGGAGACTGAAGACAAGCCAAGCAAGCTGTCAGAACAACCTGAAAATACCTTAGTAGAGAGGGTGAAGAAAGACAAACAAGAACCAGAAATCTCACAACAGGAGATGCTGAGACTATATGCACCATTTCCTCAACTGTTAAAGGGTGCTGTGGGAAAGAGAATGTACTCAAGGTTCTTAGACTCATTTGCATCTTTGAATGTGAACATACCATTCATCAAGGTCATTCAGCAAATGCCAGCATTCATCAAGTATATGAAGGAACTACTTCCCAGGAAGAGCTCACTCAAGGGGGGCCAGACTATAGTGATGAACAAGGATTGCAGCACCCTCATTCAAACACAATTGCCTGCGAAAAGAAAAGACCCAGGGAGTTTTCATGTCCCTTGTGCTATAGGGGAAAACAAATTTTGATAGAGCTCTTTACGATTTGGGAGCAAGCATCAACTTAATACCCTTATACCTGGTAAAAAGGCTGCAGATCAATGATACTACCTACAGATGTAGTCATAAGGCTGGCTGACAAGACTCAAAAGTAAGCAGTAGGAATGTGGAAAACGTGTTGCTCAAAGTTGGAAAATACTTTCTCCCACAACTTTGTCATCCTGGACATGGAAGAGAGTCACCTGCACCCAATCATATTGGGGAGACCATTTCTAGCTACTGAGAGTCACCTGCACCCAATCATATTGGGGAGACCATTTCTAGCTACTGCTAGAGCACTCATAGATGGAGAAAGGAGAGCTAATATTAAGGATCCATGATGAACAACTGAGCTTCAGTGTTTTCGAACTCTCACTGGAAAAAGATTAAGAGGACAAAGAACCGAGCAAAGGGCATCATGAGATACTAAAGGAAGAAGTACCAAGGGCGGAACAAGAAGATTCCTACAGAAGATTTCTCTCCAGGGGATAAAGTAATCTCAGCCTACTTCACAGATATCCCCCCTAATCTCCCCACTGTACCATCTCAGCTACCTAAGGTCTTCACCATCAACAGAGTTCTCTCCTTGGAGCATGTAGAGATCATTGATACAACCAACGGATACAAGTCCACTGCCAGAGGAGAAGACTTCAAGCATTACCAACCACCATAATAAGTGAGGACTCGTCGAGCTAGCGACGATAAAAAAAAGCGCTTTGTTGGGAGGCAACCTAACCTCAGGTAGTCATTTTCATCTTCATTTCAATAAAAATCACAAGTTGTTTCTCCTGTATTGCAAGGAGCTAAGTTTTGGTGTTTCACACCAGAACAATCAAAAGAGACAGTGTAATTCTAAGTTTGGTGTTCCACCAAAAGGACATTTAGTTAGAATTACACCTACTCCCAAAACACATTGCTAGCTCTAACCAATTGAGAGAAACCACTTAGATGTAGTTAGACTTTAGTTAATCATTGTTCTGTTAACAACAAGATATGAGCTATCAGCGTATGTGCAAGATTGTGTACTAAACAAGGAACTAAGTTTGGTGTTCACACACCAAATCAAGTTCATAAGACACAAGCACATGCAAGCTAATTATTCCTCAAGTGCTTTGGGAACAAGCAACTTCCAATAACTTTACAGGAACCTTATGGTGCACCCTCGCTCAAGGAAGCAAAGAGCAAGAGGAGAACGAAAAGAAGGCGATTAGAAGTTGTCACCTGAAGGTTGTATTGTCACTTAAATTCCATATATTTACAGTTCGAACATTGGAAGCTCAAATGCAATCTTGATTAATGATTACCAGTGAGGCCTAAACATTTTTTTACTCTACCTTGTTGTTGAGCATGGTCTGTGATTCTGGTTTAAGTGTCACTGCTTCTTTCCCTTATTTACTTGTAAGCTTGTCTATTTTTATAAGAAGAGAATGTCTATGTTTACAAAAGACCAGAAAGGAGTTCATAATGTGGAAGTGCATTCATGAATCTTTGGGGGTAGTCATAAGTTAGCTAAGTTGGTTTAACCACAAGGTTAGGATGACAACTATCTATCCTGAATGCTTTACTTTCGATATACCCATGAGACTAAGATAACAACTAGATCCTAATAAGAGGAAAGGGAAAGAACAAGGGAAGTGAAAAACAAAAGAAAAAGAGTAAGCAATAAGGCTAGGCACCAATGGTTTACCCTAAGACATGTGTCTGTGGTGCTCCTGTGTGAGGGATCTACTTGGATGAATAAGCTCTTTGGGGTGCTTCATTACCTGGTAACTTGGGTTAACTAACTCGGGATTATCAGCTGAAAATCCACTATCAAGAGTAACCCTCACCACAGAGCATTTAGTAACCCAAAGAGGTACTGGACACCAAGGTCTAAAGGAAAGAAAATAAATAAACTATATGCCTGTGGTGTGTATGTATGGGGGAGAGATTTGAGCAAGTAAGTCCTTAGGGGTGCTTCAACACCTAGCACCTTGAACCAACTAGTTCGGGAGTGTTGGCTGAAAGCTTATCCTAAAGAGTTGCCCCCTTACAGAACACTTAGCCTAAATAACACAAACAGCCCTGGAAATAATAATAAAAGGATCAATAAATAAAGGTCTCATGGGAATAACAAAGTGAGTATTTTAGGAGATGATAAAGGTCTGAAAGCCAGTAGTGGAATGAACCTAAGTTGCTATGCATGAAACCACCATAAAATCAGTAATATGACTTCCACAAGAATGACTCATTTCTCTGGAGATTCCATTCATCATTCTCTTGTTCCAGTACTTGCTTAGGGACAAGCAAGCTTTATGTTTGGTGTTGTGATGCCAGGGCATTTTGGCCAGTTTCACTGACCTTTTCTTTACTGTTTTTAGGTAATTTCATGCATTTTCTTAGGAAATTAGTTAGTTTTGGGCAGATATTCACTCAGACCTTGATTCAAGCATACATTGTGCATTTTACATTGTTTCATGAGGATTTTGCATGATTTTAATGACAAATTGTATATTGCATTACCCATGACTTGGACTAGAACTTTGATGCACTCTATTGCTTGATTTCAGGACTAAAGGAAGCAAGGAATGGGAGGTAACTTGCAAAGTTAAGGAGAAAAGTAATTGCCAAAAAAACACTCTCAAAAGCCATCAATGCCCACGTTAAAGAGTCACGTTAACTAAGTTAACGTGAACTCTAACATGGAGAAGAGAAGTTGAGCCAACGTTAGTGACACTTAACATTGTCACTAACGTTGGCAATTGCTCACAAATGGCCACGTTAGAAGCCACGTTAACCTAGTTAACGTGGCCTCTAACGTTAAAGGGGGAAGAGAAGCCAACATTAGTGACACTCAACACTGTCAGTAACGTTGGCCTAAGGTGCAAAGAGCCACGTTAACTTGGTTAACGTGGGAGCTAACGTAAGAGATGGAGAGTTGTCGACAACGTTAGTGACACTCAACATTGTCACTAACGTTGGAGCAACCACACAAACCCCAAGAGCCACGTTAACTTCCACGTTAACTTGGTTAACGTGGAAGCTAACGATGAGGAATGAAGAATGATGCCAACGTTAGTGACACTCAACATTGTCACTAACGTTGGGATGGCTAAGAATGGCCACGTTAGAAGCCACGTTAACCTAGTTAACGTGGACTCTAACGTGAGACCTAGGGGCACACTTGAACGTTAGTGACAATGTTGAGTGTCACTAACGTTCTCGAAGGTTGGAAAAAGCCACGTTAACCTAGTTAACGTGAGCTTTAACGTGAAGTAAGAAGGGGCACACTTGAACGTTAGTGACAATGTTGAGTGTCACTAACGTTCTCGAAGGCTAACAAGGCAACGTTAAAAGCCACGTTAACCCAGTTAAAGTGGGCTTTAACGTGAGGCAAAGGGGTACATGGCAACGTTAGTGACAATGTTAAGTGTCACTAACGTTCTCGAACTTGTATTTTCACTAAATGATAAAAACCCCTAACGTCTTGAGCTAAAGTCTATGCCCACTTCACACTATCTCTCTGCAAGTAAGCCAAGCCCAATTGAAGAAAGGAACTGCTTTAAGCTCAAAGATCCAGAGGCCCAAGACTTGAAGAGCTAACTAGAAGCTGAGAAGAGTAGTATATATAGAAGTAGTTTTGAAAGAGAAAGTAGCTTGGAAGGAAGGAGCTAGAACAGAGAACTACTCTTTGTATTTTTTACTTTTTTTGTACTTCTAGCTTTATCATGTATTCTCCATCTTTGATTTTGATTTCTAGAGCTATGAACAACTAAAACCCTTTCATTGGGTTAGGGAGCTCTGTTGTAATTTGATGGATCATACTAATTTCTTATTCTTCTCTATCTTTCCTTTAGATTTTACTTGAAAGCTTTCGATCTTCATCCATTGGATAGTTATCTTGGAAAGAAGCTATTCAATATGGATCTCTTCGGATCCTTGAAAGAGGAATGAAGAGATTAGCTAGAAATGCTTTCTCATGCTGGACCAAATTGAGTATGGATGGGTATGTGGCTATAACCCTCTAAGCATTTGATTTGGGAAGTGCATGTGGTATAATCAGTGACCACACTTCATCTCTTCTCATGAGCAATTGACCAAGGAATTGGCTATTGATCAAGATTTGAGAGATTGAATTGCAAGAAATTGTGATTCAATCACTTAAGATTGCCAAGGAGATCAATGAGTGCATTGATTGAGAAAGAGATGAAAATGAAATTGATCCGGAGAATGCAACATCTTCTAAGCCCAATGAACTCCCCATTTCTGATCTTACCCATTCTCTTTATTTTCTGCAATTTACTTTTATGAGCAATTCCCCCATTCCCATTTACAATTCTGCTATTTACTTTCAGTCATTTACTTTCTCGCTATTTTAATTTTTGCAATCATCAATTCTATTCATGGATTCGCTCAACTAGATCATTCCTCTAATTAAAGTTGCTTGATCAATCAATCCCTATGGGATTCGACCTCACTCTATTGTGAGTTTTTACTTGACGACAAATTCGGTACACTTGCCGAATGGGAATTTGTTGAGAGACAAGTTTTACCCCGATCAATACATAAGCACCACAAGCATTTAATTAGAGGACTTCATTAAGCTCATTTTTCTTTTCTTTTCTTGACTCTCTAATCATTGATGCTCAGAGCCTTGAGCTTTGAGGGAGTGTTTTCGCACTTGAGCCTAGCCTTGACTTTTAAGTGTTTTGTTTTCAAGCATTTGGCTTGATACATAAACACCACAAGCACTTAACAAATAAATTGCCATTGGTACCCAGAGCCTTCAGCTTTCTCATTCTTTCCCTTTTTCTTTTCTTGCTTTAATTGTATTTGCTTCTTTCAAGGTTTTCATGATTTCAAAAGATTTCACAAAATATACTAGATGAAAAACTTCAATTAAATAAAATCCAATGCAATTGAGCAACAATCAATCATACTAGCTTTCCAATACTTGTATGCACATGCTAAGTTCTTCTTTAATGCCTTGTTTGTTTATGATCATGATGATTTACTGCTTTTGAACTCACAGGATTCAAGTTGGTAGTTATAATGTCACAGCACCATGTTTCAATCAGAATTCAAGCTATGCTTAGTCATACCACACATGCATACAGAGAATATAAAGACAATCATGCAATTTAAAGTGCTAGAAATAAATGAGAGGAAAAGGAACTTTACAACCTTACAATTCATCTTCTCTATTGTTGTCATTTTCCTCCCATTCTTCTCCTTCCCATACCAACTCAGAATGCTTGCTCATCCTCAAGCAACAATTAGAACAATGGCTATGGGGCTAAGATGGATCATGAATGTCTTACACAATGAAATGTTAGTAGCACATGTGTTTTAAGCAAGCAAAATGAAAGATAACAATCAAGGCATCAGAGACAAAGACATTTTGATTGCAAACATAAGAAGGTGAGCACAATACATTGCATAAAAGATAAGTGGCACACCAAACTTAGTGTGACACTTTCACTTGAAATTAATGTAAGTATCTAGTAAGAATTAGAACCAAATTTTGTTGCATAGCAACACCAAACTTAGAATGCAACCATATGTCAATTTATTTGAACTAAAACTAAACAAAAGAAACTGCTATTTGTTAAATACAATCACCAAGCCAAGAATCTGTCATGAATAAAGCTCTCTTGGTAATGTATTAACAAACACAGTAAATAAGCAAACTAAAATGAAAGCATTTAAAAACAGAAAAATGACTAAAGAAAGTAGAATGAAAAAGTGTCAAATTAAAAGAAAAAAAATAAAACTGCAGAGGCATTATGATTATGCAGACAAGTAGTGTTGCTTGAATGAATTGCATAGAAAATAAGTGGCACACCAAACTTAGAATCTTGGTGTGTCACTTTCATTTTTGATTTGATGCAATCATAAAAAAATATAGAAAATAGTTGCAAGGCAACACCAAACTTAGAATGTAATCATATACCAATTTATTGAAATTTAAACAAAGCAAGGAGAAGAAATGTACCTACTGTCTACCTGTTCTTTACTTTCTTCCTCTTCTTCCAATTTGTTAAGAGGAATGACCTCAAGGGGGGAGAAGTTTCAGCTATTGTCCCCTTTCTTGGTTTCCTCTCAGCAAGCCTCCTTTTGTACATGGCTTGATTGAGCTTGCTTGCTAGTGGTCCAGGGGAAGGATTGCTTGCAGTTGACCTTCTCTTGAATGTTGTCCTTGGTATCTTGGTCACAATCCTCTTCTTGGTGCTTTTGTTAATTGCCTTCAGTTTTTGGATGTCAAGACATGGTTGCTGTGCGATTTTTGGAGTAATTTCTTCATCAAGAGCCTCTTGCATTGGTGGTTCCATGAGTTGTTCCTCTTTGCACTTCTCTGCTTCACTTGAGTTTGGACGTCCTTGATTGTCCTCCTCACTTTCTTGTTCTTCCACTTCCTCTTTTACACTCAACATTTGTTTTAATAGCACTTTCATAGAAGAGGTTTGTTGTTCTTTCCATGATTTCTTCATCTCCTCTTCATATCTTTCAATCAGTGTTGAGCATCTTTGGTTCAGGGATGTTTGTGGGGGTTGTGAGCTTTTATGTTCCTTTATCATCTCAAGTGGCTTCTGTGAATATGCAAGTTCAGGTTCAAATACCTCCACCACCTCATTTTTCATTGAAATTTCACTTGACACAAAGGCTTCCTCATCTTGCTTTTCCACTTCCTTACCCACAAATTGGTCTTCATCCTCTCTGTTTGATGGTTCTAAGTTCCTCCTTGTTTGCTCTGAGGGCTTATTCATCTTCTTGAAGAGGATTTCTTTCCAAGATTGGGATTGTGTGTATTTTTTCACGAGTTGTCTGTGTATTTTAATGGCTTGACATTGGCTTGTTGTGGTGAAGTTATGTTGAGGGGTGTGGAATGAGTTTTGTGAGTTGTGGGATGAATTTTGTGGTTGGTAGGATGACTTGTATGGATTTTGGAGGAAACTTTGTGTTGAGGCATAATCAAGTGATGAAGAACTTTCAAATGAGAAACTGGGAAGTAAGGGTGGATAATTTTTCATGTGATTTGACTGCTCAGAATTTGCAGTTTCTTGGTGATACTCCCATCCACCATGAGGATAATGATATGAATCATTTTGTGGTGGTGGTTGGTATCCCTCATAATTCTCTTGCTCATCTTGGGGTTCTGAAGCAAATCTCCATGGATTGGAGTGCTCAGAATTTGTGTCTTCTTGGTGATATCCCCAGCCACCATTAGAGGTTGGTGATGGTGGGTGATATCCTGAAAAATTTTGTTTGACTGCAAAATGAGTTGAACTCCATTTGTATTTTGCAAAACACAACACCATTGAAAATTGAAATTCATGTCACAGAGACAGAATTTCTTAGTGAGACAAAAACACAAACACCTTGGTTTCAGTTTAAAATAGAAAACAAAAACAAAAAAATGTTGATCTAGACTTCTCACCCACTTAATCATTGTTGATCTAATCAATCCCCGGCAACGGCGCCAAAAACTTGATGGTGTTTTTGTGGAAAAACGAATTTCCAACACACAAATCCAACCGGCAAGTATACCGGGTCGCATCAAGTAGTAATAACTCACAAGAGTGAGGTCGATCCCACAGGGATTGATGGATCAAGCAACTTTAGTTGGTGATTAGTTTAGTCAAGCTAACATTGAAGTGGAATTGAGTGAAATTATAGTCAACAGAAAGTAAATTTACAGGAATTATAAAGTGCAGAAAGTAAATTGCTTTGAAACTTAAAGAGCAAGAAAGTAAAAGAGCTGAAACTTAAATTGCAAGAAAAGTAAATTGCATCAAATGTAAATGGGGCTGGGGTGCTGGAAATTAAAGAAAGCAGTAAAGAAAAGCGTAGAACAATTGCAGGGAGATTAAATTGCTTAAAAGTAAATTGGAAGCAATAGGAACAGAAAGGTAAAAATGTAGATGAAATAAAAGCAGCAGATGTAAACAGCAAGGCAAAATTTCTTGAAGAAGTAACACAAAATGTAACTCAGCTCAATTGTGAAATTTAAAGAGACAAAATCTCAGGGAATCAATGAGACTAGAAAACAAGTCTAGATCTCAATTCCTTCCTTGATCAAAGTAGAAAGCAGATTGAAGAAGAAAGAAAGATGAAAGCAGTAAGAGAGGTTTGATTCAAATCCTTAATTTCTTGAATTATGCAGAAGAACAAAGCAGAGATGTTGCAGATGAAGAATGAAAACAGAATTCCTTTCAATCTCAATCCAAAATTCAAGACAGAAATGAAAACTAAGAGAGAGAGGTCTCAAATTCTAATGCTCCCTAGTGGAGCTAGCCTCCTCCTAATTGAGCTTCCTTTTTTCTAAAATAAGAGTGATGCCTTTATATAGGCTTTTTACAAAATAAAATTGAAATTAAAAATAAATTCACAAAATGAAATTCCTAATCTAGCTTCTCTGTGTGCCTTTGAGTGATGATGTGGGCTTTGCTTGCTTTGGATTTGAGAAGAAATGGGTTTAGTTGGCCTTGATTCAATTTGGAGATGAATTGAGTTCAAAGGGAATTTTAATTGAGTTTTGGCCCATGAGTGTTGCTCCCAGGAGGCTGCTCTGCTCTTGTGGAGGGCAGAGCAGTGAAGCTTTGTGTGGGGATGCATGTTGCGTGCCAAGTGTGGGAGGGGCACCAGGGGATTGCCCTGCCCTTGTGGAGAGCGGGGCAGCAGTGTCTTGTGCGCGCCTTGCCTCTGCCCGTGTCAAAATGCTGCGCGCCTAAGCTCCTTTGTGTGCGCCAAGATTGCCCGTGTCATGCATGCCCATGTGCGTGCCAAGGGGAGTTCCCAAATTCGAACCTTGGTGAAAGCATTTGGGGGAGAAATTTTCCTTGATTTTTCATGAAGAGAAGCACGACATTGCCCTGCTCTCCAAGAGGGCAGAGCAGAATAATGAGCGCTACTTTGCTTTGGAGTGAGGCTCCAGCTTCGAACCTTGGTGGAAGCACTTTGGTTTATTTTTGCTTATTTTTGGCCCTTAAAGATGCCTTTCACTCATGCCTCAATTTTATGCCAAATCTGGATTGCCATATCGTTGGAAAGCTCTGAATGTCAGATTTCCAACGCAACTGAAAGCACATCAATCGGACGTCTGTAGCTCAAGTTATAGCCCTTTGAAGGAGGCATGGTCATGCTGTGAGCGCCCAGATTTTAACTTAGCGAAAATTTGCTTCCAACCTCACTTTGTTTCATCATGATATTGCCCTGCCCTTGGCAAGAGCAGGGCAATGTGCGTGCTGGTTGCTTCCTCCTTTAATTTGGTCATGGGCCACGCTTTTAAAAGTGTGGCCTAAGGCTCCAAAGTGTGCTCCAACTTCAAAGTGTGCCCCAAAGCTCTTTTTTTTCTCCTTTTTAGCTTATTTTGTGCTTCTTTGCTTCTTTTTCTTCTTATTTCCTACAAGATTTATAAAATTAAAAGATAAAAAAATATATCATTTAAGCACAAAAGCATTCAATATTTAAGCACAAATAATCAATTTCTTGTATGAAAAAGTATAGAATAATAGGTATATGATGACATGTCATCAATAGTAACAAAATAAAAAGGAAAAAATGCAACTAAATAAATTCCAATCAATAAATTAGCACATTATTGCAACTCCCCGGCAACGGCGCTGATGAGCGGATATTTGAACGCTTTTTGGCATTGTTTTTAGTATGTTTTAGTTAGTTTTTAGTATATTTTTATTAGTTTTTAGTTAAAATTCACTTTTCTGGACTTTACTATGAGATTGTGTGTTTTTCTGTGATTTCAGGTATTTTCTGGCTGAAATTGAGGGACCTGAGCAAAAATCTGATTCAGAGACTGAAAAGGACTGCAGATGCTGTTGGATTCTGACCTCCCTGCACTCGAAGTGGATTTTCTGGAGCTACAGAAGCCCAATTGGCACGCTCTCAACGGCGTTGGAAAGTAGACATCCTGGGATTTCCAGCAATGCTTAATAGTCCATGCTTTGCCCGAGATTTGATGGCCCAAACTGGCGTTCCAAATCAGCTCAAAACTGCCCAGCGTTAAACGCCGAAACTGGCACAAGAATGGGAGTTAAACGCCCAAACTGGCCCAAAAGCCGGCGTTTAACTCCAAGAAAAGTCTGTACACATGAAAGCTTCAATGCTCAGCCCAAGCACACACCAAGTGGGCCCGGAAGTGGATTTTTATGTTATTTACTCATTTCTGTAAACCCTAGGTTACTAGTTCTCTACAAATAGGACCTTTTGCTATTGTATTTTCATCTTTGGACATCTAGTTCTTAGATCAGATCTTGGTAGCTATCTTTAGTCTTTTGCTATCTTAGATCATAGGGCTGGCCTCACGGCCATGCCTAGACCTTGTTCTTATGTATTTTCAACAGTGAAGTTTCTACACACCATAGATTAAGGTGTGGAGCTCTACTGTACCTCGAGTATTAATGCAATTACTATTGTTCTTCTATTCAATTCAGCTTATTCTTGTTCTAAGATATCACTTGTTCCTCAACTTGATGAATGTGATGATCCGTGACACTCGTCATCATTCTCACCTATGAACGTGTGCCTGACAACCACCTCCGTTCTACCTTAGATTGAGTGGATATCTCTTGGATCCCTTAATCGGAATCTTCGTGGTATAAGCTAGAATTGATGGCGGCATTCAAGAGAATCCGGAAGGTCTAAACCTTGTCTGTGGTATTCTGAGTAGGATTCAATGATTGAATGACTGTGACGAGCTTCAAACTCCTGAAGGCTGGGCGTTAGTGACAGACGCAAAAGAATCAATGGATTCTACTCCAACCTGATTGAGAACCGACAGATGATTAGCTGTGCCGTGACAGGGTGCGTTGAACATTTTCACTGAGAGGAAGGGATTGTAGCCACTGACAACGGTGATGCCCAACATACAGCTTGCCATAGAAAGGAGTAAGAAGGATTGGATGAAGACAGTAGGAAAGTAGAGAGACGGAAGGGATAAAGCATCTCCATACGCTTATCTGAAATTCTCACCAATGAATTACATAAGTATCTCTATCCTTGTTTTATGTTTTATTCATAAATCATCCATAACCATTTGAATCTGCCTGACTGAGATTTATAAGGTGACCATAGCTTGCTTCACACCAACAATCTTCGTGGGATCGACCCTTACTCGCGTAAGGTTTATTACTTGGACGATCCAGTGCACTTGCTGGTTAGTTGTGCGAAGTTGTGATAAAGAGTTGAGATTTCAATTGAGCGTACCATATTGATGGCGCCATTGATGATCACAATTTCGTGCACCAAGTTTTTGGCACCGTTGCCGGGGAATTAAATGTCCTAACAACAGTTTCGCATTTGTTCCCTGCAATAACAGTGCCAAGTTTTGATCCGGCAACAACACCAAGTTTTTGGCGCCGTTGCCGGGGATTGTTGAGTTTGGACAACTGACAGTTCATCTTGTTGCTTAGATTAGGTATATTTCTTCAGAGTTCTTAAGAATGAATTCTAGTGTTTCAAGGTGATGTTCTTATCATCACCAAAGCTGATTTATTCTCATCAATTTAGCTCTTGAATGTAATGTCCTGCTGAAGCTTGGCTAGCCATGTCTAATTTCTTTAGACTAAAGCTTTAGACTAACATTGCATGATTCTTGGAATTCTCATTAAGAATTTTGATACCTTTATTTTCTTTTCCACTTAATTTTCGAGAAATCCAAAAAATTACAAAATCATAAAAAACCAAAAATATTTTATGTTTCTTGTTGAGTCTAGTGTCTCATGTTAAGTTTGGTGTCAATTGCATGTTTCTGTTCTTCTTGCATTCATTCATGTGTCTTAAGTAATCTTTAAGATGTTCTTGATGATTTCCTTGCTCTGATCTTTGAATTCTCTTGACTTGAGTGTTTTGTTGTCTCTCATATGCATTCTCATTTTGTTAGTGTCAGTAGTATACAAACTTCTAAGTTTGGTGTCTTGCATGCATTGTTATTTGATTTTAGTTGCATTTTGATTATTCCTCATTATTAAAAATCCAAAAAATATTTTTGATTTGTGTCTTTTCAAGTCAATAATACAGAGAATTGAAGATTCAGAACATACAGCAGAGGAATTACACAGAAAAAGCTGGGCGTTCAAAACGCCCAGTGAAGAAGGAAAACTGGCGTTTAAACGCCAGCCAGGGTGCCTGGCTGAGCGTTTAACGCCCAAAAGGGTAGAGCTTTGGGCGTTAAACGCCAGAATGTGCACCATTCTGGGCGTTTAACGCCAGGATGGCACAAGAGGAAAGATTCTGTTTTTAATTCAAATTTTTTTCAAGTTTTCAAACTTTTTCAAAATCAAATCTTTTTCAAATCATATCTTTTCAATCAAATCTTTTTCAAAATCAATTTCTTTCCATTTTCAAAAAATACTTGCTATCAATTAATGATTTGATTCAACATTTCAAGTATGTTACCTTTTCTGTTGAGAAAGGTTTAATGTTTGAATCATATCTTTTCTTGTTAGGCAAGTCATTAATTTTTAAAAAATCAAATCTTTTTAAATTGTTTTTCAATCATATCTTTTCAATCATATCTTTTTTAAAACTATATCTTTTCAATCATATCTTTTTGATTTCTAATTTCAAATTCTTTTTCAAAAATCACTTGATTTCTTTTCCACTTTTAGTTTTCGAAAATCATCAATCAATTTTTCAAAATGTTTTTAAAAATCTTTTACTTAATTTTCGAAAATTTCTTCCCTTCTTCTCACATCCTTCTATTTATGGACTAACACTACTCCTCAATGCACAATTCGAACTCCATCTTTCATTGATAAGTTCGAATTTTCTACCTCTTCCTTCTATTTTTCTTTTCCTCTGACACCTCAAGGAATCTCTATACTGTGACATAGAGGATTCCATATTTTCTTGTTTTCTTCTCTTTCATATGAGCAGGAGCAAAGACAAAAACATTCTTGTTGAGGCTGATCATGAACCTGAAAGGACCTTGAAGCAAAAGCTAAGAGAAGCTAAGGCACAACTCTCTGTAAAGGACCTAACAGAAATCTTCAAAGAAGAAGAACCCATGGCAGCCGAAAATAACAACAATGCCAACAATGCAAGGAAGGTGCTAGGTGACTTTACTGCACCTACTCCCGACTTCTATGGGAGAAGCATCTCTATCCCTGCCATTGGAGCAAACAACTTTGAGCTTAAGCCTCAATTAGTTTCTCTAATGCAACAGAATTGCAAGTTTCATGGACTTCCATTGGAAGATCCTCATCAGTTTTTAGCTGAATTCTTGCAAATCTGTGACACTGTCAAGACTAATGGGGTTGACCCTGAGGTCTACAGACTTATTCTATTCCCTTCTTGGCAAAGTTCTTTCCACCTCAAAAATTGAGTAAGCTTAGAGTGGAAGTCCAAACCTTCAGACAGAAGGAAGGAGAATCCCTTTATGAAGCTTGGGAAAGATACAAATAATTGATCAGAAAGTGTCCCTCTGACATGCTTTCTGAATGGAGCATCATAGGTATTTTCTATTATGGTCTGTCTGAACTGTCCAAGATGTCATTGGATAGCTCTGCTGGAGGATCTCTTCATCTGAAGAAGACACCTGCAGAAGCTCAAGAACTGATTGAAATGGTTGCAAATAACCAATTCATGTACACTTCTGAAAGGAATCCTGTGAACAATGGGACAAATCAGAAGAAAGGAGTTCTTGAGATTGATACTCTGAATGCCATATTGGCTCAGAACAAAATATTGACTCAGCAAGTCAATTTGATTTCTCAAAGTCTGTCTGGAATGCAAGCTGCACCAGGCAGTACTAAGGATGCTTCATCTGAAGAAGAAGCTTATGATCCTGAAAACCCTTCAATGGAAGAGGTGAATTACATGGGAGAGCCTTATGGAAACACCTATAATTCTTCATGGAGAAATCATCCAAATATCTCATGGAAGGATCAACAGAGACCTCAACAAGGTTTCAATAACAATAATGGTGGAAGAAACAGGTTTAGCAATGGCAAGCCTTTTCCATCATCTTCTCAGCAACAGACAGAGAATTCTAAGCAGAACCACTCTGAATTAGCAACCATGGTCTTTGATCTAATCAAAACCACTCAAAGTTTCATGACTGAAACAAGGTCCTCCATTTGGAATTTGGAGGCACAAGTGGGTCAGCTGAGCAAGAAAATTACTAAACTCCCTCCTAGTACTCTTCCAAGCAATACAGAAGAGAATCCAAAAGGAGAATGCAAGGCCATTAACATGACCTACATGGCTGAACTTGGAGAGGAGGAAGAGGCAGTGAATGCCACTGAGGAAGACCTCAATGGACGTCCACTGGCCTCCAATGAGTTCCTTAATGAGGAACCATGGGAATTTGAGGCTCACACTGAGACCATAGAGATTCCATTGGATTTACTTCTGCCATTCATGAGCTCTGATAAGTATTCTTCCTCTGAAGAGGATGAGTATGTCACTGAAGAGCAAGTTGCTAAATACCTTGGAGCAATCATGAAGCTAAATGACAAGTTATTTGGTAATGAGACTTGGGAGGATGAACCCCCTTTGCTCACCAAAGAACTGGATGACTTGTCTAGGAAGAAATTACCTCAAAAGAGACAAGATCCTGGGAAGTTTTTAATACCTTGTACCATAGGCACCATGACCTTTAAGAAGGCTCTGTGTGACCTAGGGTCAAGTATAAACCTCATGCCTCTCTCTGTAATGGAGAAGCTAGGGATCTTTGAGGTACAAGCTGCAAGAATCTCACTTGAGATGGCAGATAATTCAAGAAAACAAGCTTATGGACTTGTAGAGGATGTTCTGGTAAAGATTGAAGACCATTACATCCCTGCTGATTTCATAGTCCTAGAGACTGGAAAGTGCATGGATGAATCCATCATCCTTGGCAGACCCTTCCTAGCCACAGCAAAGGCTATGATTGATGTGGACAGATGAGAATTGATCATTCAAGTGAATGAAGAATCCTTTGTGTTTAAGGCTCAAGGATATCCCTCTGTCACCATGGAGAGGAAGCATGAAGAGCTTCTCTCAAAACAGAGTCAAACAGAGCCCCCACAGTCAAACTCTAAGTTTGGTGTTGGGAGGCCACAACCAAATTCTAAGTTTGGTGTTGAACCCCCACATTCAAACTCTAAGTTTGGTGTTGGGAGGTTCCAACATTGCTCTGAGTATCTGTGAGGCTCCATGAGAGCCCTCTGTCAAGCTACTGACATTAAAGAAGCGCTTGTTAGGAAGCAACCCAATGTTATAATTACCTATTTTCCTTTGTTATTTTATGTTTTCTGTAGGTTGATGATCATGAGAAGTCACAAAATCAATTGAAAAAGCAAAAACAGAATGAAAAATAGAAAGAAAAATAGCACACCCTAGAGGAAGACCTTGCTGGCGTTTAAACGCCAGTAAGGGCAGCAAATGGGCGTTTAACGCCCAGTCTGGCACTATTCTGGGCGTTTAACGCCAGAAAGAGGCACCAGACTGCCGTTAAACGCCAGGAAAGGGCAAGAAGCTGGCGTTAAACGCCAGAAAGGGGCATTAGCCCGACGTTTAATGCCAGAATTGGCATGAAGAGCATTTTTGCTCGCCACTTGGTGCAGGGATGAATTTTCCTTGACACCTCAGGATCTGTAGACCCCACAGGATCCCCACCTACCTCACCACTCTCTCCGTTCTTCACCCATTCACCAATCACCTCAACACCTCTTCCCTAAAAACCTCTCACCTATCAAATCCCATCTTTCTTTTCACCACTCACATCCATCCTTCATAAAACCCCACCTACCTTACCATTCAAATGCAAACTACTTTCCCTCCCAAACCCACCCATACATGACCGAACCTTACCCCTCTCTCCACTCCTATATAAACCCATCTTCACTCCTTCATTTTCACAAAACCTAAACACTACTTCTCCCCCTTGGCCGAACCACAAAGCCACCTCCATCTCCTCTATTTCTTCTTCTTCTACTCTCTTCTTTCTTCTTTTGCTCGAGGACGAGCAAACCTTCTAAGTTTGGTGTGGTAAAAGCATTGCTTTTTGTTTTTCCATAACCATTTATGGCATCTAAGGCCGGAGAAACCTCTAGAAAGAGAAAAGGGAAGGCGAAAGCTTCCACCTCCGAGTCATGGGAGATGGAGAGATTAATCTCAAGGGTGCATCAAGACCACTTCTATGAAGTTGTGGCCTTGAAAAAGGTGATCCCCGAGGTCCCTTTCAAACTCAAAAAGAGTGAATATCCGAAGATTCGATATAAGATCCGAAGAAGAGGTTGGGAAGTTCTTACCAACCCTATTCAATAAATCGGAATCTTAATGGTTCAAGAGTTCTATGCCAATGCATGGATCACCAAGAATCATGATCAAAGTGTGAACCTGGACCCAAAGAATTGGCTTACAATGGTTCGGGGGAAATACTTAGATTTTAGTCCGGAAAATGTAAGGTTGGCATTCAACTTGCCCATGATGCAAGGAGATGAACACCTTTACACTAGAAGGGTCAACTTTGATCAAAGGTTGGACCAAGTCCTCATAGACATTTGTGAAGAGGGCGCTCAATGGAAGAGAGATTCAAGAGGGAAGCCGGTTCAACTAAGAAGGCATGACCTCAAGCCCGTGGCCAGGGGATGGTTGGAGTTTATCCAACGCTCAATCATTCCCACTAGCAACCGGTCCGAAGTTACTATAGACCGGGCCATCATGATTCATAGCATCATGATTGGAGAGGAAGTAGAAGTTCATGAGGTTATAGCCCAAGAACTTTATAAGGTGGCAGACAAGTCCTCTACCTTGGCAAGGTTAGCCTTTCCTCATCTCATTTGTCACCTCTGTTATTCAGTTGGAATTGACATAGAGGGAGACATCCCCATTGATGAGGACAAGCCCATCACTAAGAAAAGGATGGAGTAAACAAGAGATCCCACTCATCATGAAATCCCTGAGATGCCTCAAGGGATACACTTTTCTCCACAAAACTATTGGGAGCAAATCAACACATCACTAGGAGAATTGAGTTCCAACATGGGACAACTAAGGGTGGGGCACCAAGAACATTCCATTCTCCTCCATGAAATTAGAGAAGATTAAAGAATCATGAGAGAGGAGCAACAAAGACAAGGAAGAGACATTGAGGAGCTCAAGCACTCCATAAGATCTTCAAGAGGAAGAACAAGCCGCCATCACTAAGGTGGACCCGTTCTTTAATTTCCTTGTTCTTTATTTTCCTATTTTTCGAATTTTAATGCTTATGTTTATCTATGTTTGTGTCTTATGATCATTAGTGTCTTAGTGTCTATGCCTTAAAGTTATGAATGTCCTATGAATCCATCACCTTTCTTGAATGAAAAATGTTCTTAATTGAAAAAGAGAAGAATTGCATGAATTTTGAATTTTATAACAGATTAATTATTTTGATGTGGTGGCAATACTTTTGTTTTCTGAATGTATGCTTAAACAGTGCATGTGTCTTTTGAATTTGTTGTTCATGAATGGTTGGCTCTTGAAAGAATGATGAAAAAGGAGACATGTTACTGAGGATCTGAAAAATCATAAAAATGATTCTTGAAGCAAGAAAAAGCAGTGAATATTCGAAAAAAAAGAGAGAAAAACGAAAAAAAAAAGAAAAGAGAAAGAGAAAAAGAAAAAAAAATAAAGTTGTGATCCAAGGCAAAAAGAGTGTGTTTAAGAACCCTGGACACCTCTAACTGGGGACTCTAGCAAAGCTGAGTCACAATCTGAAAAGGTTCACCCAATTATGTGTTTGTGGCATGTATGTATCCGGTGGTAATACTGGAAGACAAAGTGCTTTGGGCCACGGCCAAGACTCATAAAGTAGCTGTGTTCAAGAATCATCATACTTAACTAGGAGAATCAATAACACTATCTGGATTCTGAGTTCCTATAGAAGCCAATCATTCTGAATTTCAAAGGATAGAGTGAGATGCCAAAACTATTCATAGGCAAAAAGCTAAAAGCCCCGCTCATCTAATTAATACTGATCTTCATAGATGTTTTTGGAGTTCATTGCATATTCTCTTCTTTTTATCTTATTTGATTTTCAGTTGCTTGAGGACAGGCAACAATTTAAGTTTGGTGTTGTGATGAGCGGATAATTTGTACGCTTTTTGGCATTGTTTTTAGTATGTTTTAGTTAGTTTTTAGTATATTTTTATTAGTTTTTAGTTAAAATTCACTTTTCTGGACTTTACTATGAGTTTATGTGTTTTTCTGTGATTTCAGGTATTTTCTGGCTGAAATTGAGGGACCTGAGCAAAAATCTGATTCAGAGACTGAAAAGTAGTGCAGATGTTGTTGGATTCTGACCTCCCTGCACTCGAAGTGGATTTTCTGGAGCTACAGAAGCCCAATTGGTGCGTTCTCAACGGCGTTGGAAAGTAAACATCCTGGGCTTTCCAGCAATGTATAATAGTTCATACTTTGCCCGAGATTTGATGGTCCAAACCGGCGTTCCAAATCAGCTCAAAACTGCCCGGCGTTAAACGCCGGAACTGGCACAAGAATGGGAGTTAAACG
Organism: Arachis stenosperma; assembly: GCF_014773155.1. NCBI lineage: Eukaryota > Viridiplantae > Streptophyta > Magnoliopsida > Fabales > Fabaceae > Arachis > Arachis stenosperma. The sequence continues at coordinate 77,509,364 of NC_080380.1, read as the reverse complement.
CCAAAACTGGCACAAAAGCTGGCGTTTAACTCCAAGAAAAGTCTCTACACATGAAAGCTTCAATGCCCAGCCCAAGCACACACCAAGTTGGCCCGGAAGTGGATTTTTATGTCATTTACTCATTTCTGTAAACCCTAGGCAGTAGTTCTCTACAAATAGGACCTTTTGCTATTGTATTTTCATCTTTGGACATCTAGTTCTTAGATCAGATCTTGGTAGCTATCTTTAGTCTTATGCTATCTTAGATCATGGGGCTGGCCTCACGGCCATGCCTAGACCTTGTTCTTATGTATTTCCAACGGTGGAGTTTCTACACACCATAGATTAAGGTGTGGAGCTCTGCTGTACCTCGAGTATTAATGCAATTACTATTGTTCTTCTATTCAATTCAACTTATTCTTGTTCTAAGATATCACTTGTTCCTCAACTTGATGAATGTGATGATCCGTGACACTCATCATCATTCTCACCTATGAACGTGTGCCTGACAACCACCACTGTTCTACCTTAGATTGAGTGGATATCTCTTGGATCCCTTAATCGGAATCTTCGTGGTATAAGCTAGAATTGATGGCGGCATTCAAGAGAATCCGGAAGGTCTAAACCTTGTCTGTGGTATTCTGAGTAGGATTCAATGATTGAATGACTGTGACGAGCTTCAAACTCCTGAAGGCTGGGCGTTAGTGACAGACGCAAAACAATCAATAGATTCTATTCCAACCTGATTGAGAACCGACAGATGATTAGCCGTGCCGTGACAGGGTGCGTTGAACATTTTCACTGAGATGAAGGGATTGTAGCCACTGACAACGGTGATGCCCAACATACAGCTTGCCATGGAAAGGAGTAAGAAGGATTGGATGAAGACAGTAGGAAAGCAGAGAGACGGAAGGGACAAAGCATCTCCATACGCTTATCTGAAATTCTCACCAATGAATTACATAAGTATCTCTATCCTTGTTTTATGTTTTATTCATAAATCATCCATAACCATTTGAATCTGCCTGATTGAGATTTACAAGGTGACCATAGCTTGCTTCATACCAACAATCTCCGTGGGATCGACCCTTACTCGTGTAAGGTTTATTACTTGGACGACCCAGTGCACTTGCTGGTTAGTTGTGCAAAGTTGTGATAAAGAGTTGAGATTTCAGCGTACCATGTTGATGGCACCATTGATGATCACAATTTCGTGCACCAGCGCCAAAAATTGACATGAGCGGAAATTGGCAGATTAAGAATTAATTAGAAAAATGGCGTTGCGAGTACAGTTCTTAACCGGCGAAAATCCACTTGTCAATTTAGAAAAGGGTTGTCACAAATTTTAGAAATAAAATACTGGGAGTATGAGTCCCAGGTCGTCCCCCAACGAGTTGCAAGAAGATGTGCTATTTTATCAATCAGAGGTTTTCAAAATGGGTTTTGAGTTTGATGAACAGAAAATTAAATTAGAGAATTTATATGATTTAAATAAAATCTTGACCGGGAGAAGATTAATTGGAAGTTCTATCCTTGTTGGAATTTTATCAAGATCAATTAATAATTAGTCATTGTTTTCATTTAGTTAACCCTCAACGAATGAGGGAAAGTCAAATTAAAAGTCAACATCTATTCACAAGTCCTAATCCTCTCCCTTGGGAAGGATTAGAGTTAGTGACTAACAAGCCAACCAACAATGAACCAATTACAATTGAACTCTTGAATATTCCAACTCAAGGTTCTCCTTTTAATCAACTCCCAATCAAGTTGGGGAACTACTCCATCATTATAAATGTAAACTTCACAAAATCAACAGGGGAAATAAGAAGAGACATAATAAATAATGATGAAAGAGATTAATTAAAAGTAAAAATAGTTTTGTATTAATAAACTATGAAAATAATCCAATGTCAACTCTGAAAAATTGAGAATATGGAAGAGTAAATGAAAAGTAAATAACAAACTATGATAACCAGTTCTGGGGGAAGACTCTTCTCAAAAGCTAAAGCCAAAAATCTTCAAATCCTAACTTATGAATGTCAAAAAGAGAAACCTAGGGGAGGAGTAAAATTAGATCTGAAAGCTTGAAATTATGCGGAATGAATTGTTGCCTTTGTCTCTGCATGTTCCCTTGCTCTAATCTGTGTTTTTGGGCCGAAAACTGGGTTGAAATGCAGCTCAGAAACTATGCCAGTGACTTCTGTAATTCTGCAGATCGCGCACCTCACGCGGCCGCGTCGTCCACGCGTTTGCGTCACTCAGTGTTTCTTGTACCACGCGTGCGCGTCGTCCATGCACTCGCGTCGTTCGTGCAGCTTCCAATCCGTGCGGTCGCGTTAGGCACGCGAGCGCGTCACTGTGATTTCTTCCATTTCGCGCGGTCGCGTGAGCCATGTGCCCGGGTGACTTCTCGCTGGTCATCTCCTCAATTTCTTGTGTTCCTTCCACTTTTGCACGCTTCCTCTTTATTCCTTACGCCATCCTTGCCCTATGAAGCCTGAAACACTTAAGACACAGATCACAGCATCGAATGGTATGAAGGAAAATAAAAATATACAACTAAAAGGTCTTTAGGAAGCAAGTTTTCAATCATAAAATATTTTTAGGAAGGAATTGTGAATACATGCAAATCATATGAATAAGTGGGCTGAGACTTGATAAAACCACACAATTAAACACAATATGAATCATAAAATAGCGGTTTATCAGGATGTCCTAGTGAAGGTTAAAGACCTTTATCTCCCAGCTGATTTTGTAATTCTTGACACTGGAGAGGACAGAGATGAGTCCATCATCCTTGGAAGGCCATTCTTTGCCACTGGAAGAGCCAGGATTGATGTAGAAAGACGAGAACTAGTCCTGCAACTGAATGAGGACTGTCTTGTGTTCAAGGTTCATAAATCTCACTCTACATCAGTTGGAGAAGGCACAATTGACAAGCACTTAGTGTTTTTACCACTTCTCTCAGTACAAAGCCTAACAGAGTCCCCAGACACCAACTCTAAGTTTGGTGTGGGGCAACCATCATCAAGCTCTAAGAAGGATGGCAATAAGAAGAAAGTACCTAAAGGCTGGAAGTGAAAGAAGATCCCCACCTAAGACCCTTCACCTGGAATGAAAGTGGTCTTCACTAACAGTCTAGTCATTCCACACACAGTAAATAGGATCCTGTCTCTAGAACATGTAGAGCTCATCCATGAGAGCACAGGGAGGAAGTTTACTGTACGGAGTGAAGTTCTGAGCCCCTATCATTCTCCGTAAAGGAGCTGTTCATCAAGCTAGTGACGATAAAGAAGCGCTTGTTTGAAGGCAACCCAGCCACGATCGAGAGTATTTCTGTTTTTCTTTATGATTATTTTTAAGTTATATTAGTTTATTTTCATAGTTGTTTCCTTTACTTTTTAATGGTTGTGATCATATACAGCACTTAGAACAGAGACAAGTACAGCGGAAGAGGACGAGCAGAACACCATGGGAAGACTGATAAACAAATTTCATCATGCCGGTATAGAAATCATCAAGTAACCAATCGTAGTATAGTCTAAACCGACGCAAAATCCATTATCAAAGTAATTCTACAATCTATAATCGAGAGTATTAATCTCCCGAGTCGTTCTTCCCTAGGAATGCTACAAGGATGCATGCTATTGGTTAAGTGGTCTTTTGTGGCTTGAAGAGTGTGGCATAAAAGTGCTAATAAAAGAAAACAACAATCAATCAATATTAAAAGCCTTGGCCAAGGTTGAACATTGGAAGTTCCATCACTATAGCTTCCTTCAATTGTGATAACAAAGGAGTGTTGCTTCACTTAGTTAACCCCTAATCATAGAGGAAAGTCAAGTAAAAGTAACTAACTTAAGTCACAAGTCCTAGTCTTACCCTAGAGAAGTCTAGCTTTAGTGCACTCTAAGTCAGTTAGCAATTCTCAATTCTTAATCAACAATTAACATCCATTATTCAAGTGTCTCCAGTGACTCAACCACTAGGCCAAGTGAGGAGATGCTACTCCATATCTAAAGTTGGCATTTTCTCAAACATTTGGAGAGCAAGAATGAAAGACATAGTAAAATTGAGAAGAGGTTTAGAATCAAAGTAATTCAACACAAGAGATTAACAACAATCAACAATGAACAACAATGAAAGTGAGATCTTCAATGAATTAATAGAATCCAAAACAACAAGGTTAAATCTAAGATCTATGAGAGTTGAACAATTACAAACACTAATTGAGATTAGAGAAGAGGATCTACAATATGAACAAAGTAAATCAAGAGTTGCAATAGATCTCACCAAGGAATGGTTGAGAATTGAGAAAATGAAGATGAATCCTAGAGAGAGGTTGGAGTCTCTCTCTCTCTACAAATGTAACTAACTAAAAATCTCTAAAAAATGTAAAATGATTCTATGGATGTGAATGTGTCAATCCCCTTCAATTCTTGGTTCTTATATTCAGTTTGGCGCTAAAGTTGGTTGCTGAAACCCTCCAAAATCGCCAGGCACGTGTTGCAATAACAGAATCACGTGAGAACTATGATGCGTACGCGTCCCTGGCTAATTCCGCAATGTGCGCGCGAGCGCCTTATGCGCGTGCGCGTGCTTGGCTGAGATCAATTCTTTGGCTTTTGTGTTTCTCTCTACTTGCATGCTTCCTTCCTTGCTCCTTTGATCCATGGCTAGCCTATTCCAATCCTGGAATCACTAGCAAACACGTCAAGGCATCTTGTGGAATCAAAGTGGGATTAGATTTTATCAAAATAAGGCTTAAAAAGCATGTTTTTACACTTAAGTACAAATACGGGAGAGATTACAAAACCATGCTAATTCATAGGCTAAATGCGAGAAAAGGTCATCAAAATACTCTAAATTCAATACAAGATAAGCCCTAAAAATGGGGTTTATCAAAGACCCCTAGCTGGCGTTGAATGCCACCCAGGGGGCATCATGGGCGTCCAACGCCCTACAAGGGGCCGAAGCTGGCATTGAGCGCCACCCTGGAGGTAGCAAGAGCATTCAACGCCCTAAAGGTAGTAGAGACCTGGCGTTGAATGCCAGGAAGGGAGTCCCTGGGTATTCAAATGGCCATGGGGAGCAGAAGCTGGTGTTGAACGCCAGCCAAGGAGCAAGGCTGGGCGTTCAACGCCCATAAGGGGGCACGGAATTTAAATTCCCTATCCTCTTAGGACCAGTGGGCCCCACAAAATCTCCATCCACCCCACCTATCCCACTCTCTGTGTCTCTCTCTCCTTTCTATACCTTGAAACCCATACCCCACTTTCCTTCTTCCTAATCTACACACTTCCCTAAACCCATTATAACTCCCACCAACCCCCACCCACTTTACATTCAAACTTTTGGCACCCATTTCCCCCCATGACCGAAACCCAATCCTAACCCACCCCTATAAATAAGCCATCACACAACTCTTTAAACACACACCTCACACACAATAACCTCACTTGGCTGAAATTCTCTCTCTCTATCTCTACTATTCTTTTCTTCTTCTACTATCTTCTTCCCTTCTTTTCATATTTACTCGAGGACGAGCAAAATTCTTAAGTTTGGTGTAGCAAAAAGCTTTGATTTTTTTGACTTCTACCATTCTTATGTATGGCACCTAAAGTCAGAGAATTCTCTAGAAAAAGGAAAGGAAAAGCCATTGCTTCTGCCTCCGAACCTTGAAAAATGAAGAGATTACTCACCAAGGCTCATCAAGACCACTTGTATGAAGTAATGGCAAAGAAAAGGGTGATCCCCGAAGTCCCCATTAGGCCCAAAAAGGATGAGTACCCAGAAATCTAACAAGAAATTTGGGGAAGAGATTGGAAAGTTCTAACCAATCCTATCCCGAATGTTAGAATCTTAATGGTGCAAGAGTTTTACATCAATGCATGGGTCACAAAAAGGCTTGATACAAGTTTAAACCCAAGCCCCAAGAATTGGCACACCATGGTCCAACAAAGACTCTTGAATTTCAGTTCAGTGAGTGTAAGAGTGGCGCTCAAATTACCAAAAATGTTGGGAGACCCACACTCTTACACTAGAAGGGCCAACACCAACCAAAGGTTGGACCAAGTGCTTGCGGACATTTGTGTGCAAGAAGCACAATGGAGGAGGGATGCGCAAGGCAGGCCATACCAACTAGGTAGGCTTGACCTCAATCCCGTGGCAAAAAGATGGTTGGAATTTATCCAACGCTCTATTATCCCAACATGTAACCATTCTGAGGTTACCATAGACTGAAAAATAATAATTTACTACATTATGATAGGGAATGAGGTGGAGGTACATGAGGTGATACCTCAAGAGCTGTACAAGGTGGAAGAAAAGCCTTCCACCCAAGAGAGGCTAGCATTCCCACATCTCATTTGTTACCTATGCAATTCAGCTGGAATTATCATAAAAGAAAAGATCTCTATAAAGGACGAAAAGCCCATCACGAGAAGAAGGATGGAGTATGTTAGAGAGCCTGCGCACGCACCACAACAAGAGCATGTGCAGCTGCCTCAACAAGAAATCCCTGAGATGCCTAAAGGGATTTATTTTCCTCCCCAAAACTATTGGGACCAACTGAACACCTCTCTAGGAGAATTGAGCTCCAATGTGGATCAGTTGAGGCTAGAACACCGCGAACAGTCCACCATCCTTCTTGAAATAAGAGAATATCAAAGTGCCTTGAGGGAAGAACAACTAAGACAAAGGCAAGACATGGAGGAGCTTAAATGCTCCATTGGATCCACTAGATGAAGCAGTAGTCGCCGTCACTAAGGTGGTCACGTTCCATTACCCCCTTGTTTATGTTATGTATTTTTCTGTTTTCCATTGTCTGTTTCCTGTTTCTAGTGCATGATCATCTTTTTTATTTGTCTTAAGCTATAAAATATTCCATATATCTCTCACCATGCTTAAATTAAAAGTTTATTTGAAAAAGTGAAAAGTGAGATACATAATTTTGAGTTATAATAAGAATAGTCCAATTATTTGATGTGGTGGCCTTGTTTTTACCTTATGAATGCATGAATTAACAGTGCATATTTGATGTTGGAGTAAAGTGTGCTAGCTCTTAAAAGAATTATGAAAAAGGAGAAGCATTATTGGTGATCTGAAAAATCTAAAAAAAAAATTGATTCTTGAAGCAAGAAAAAACAGCGAAAAAAAGGGAAAAGAAAACAAAAAAAAAGAGAGAAAAAGCCAAAAGCTCTTAAAACCAAAGGGCAAGAGCAAGGATCCAAGGCTTTAAGCATCAATAGTTAGGAGGGTCTAAAGAAACAAAATCTTGGCCTAAAAAGTTCAAATGAGCTGCTTCCCCTAACTAAATGCTTGTGGTGTGACGGTGTCAAGTGAAAAGCTTGAGACTGAGTAGTTAAGGTCGTAATCCCAAGAGCAAAAGAGTGTACCTAAGAACTCTGCACACCACTGTCTATGACTTTAAGCAATGCTAAAGTTGAATCCAAGGGTTCCCCCAGTTAAGTGTCTACGGCATTTATGTATCTGGTGGTAATACTATAAAATAAAAGGCTTAGGGTCTCGACCAGGCTCAAAAAGAAGTTGTTTTCAAGAATCATGAAAAGCTAAACTAAGAAAATCAATAATATCATCCGGATGTTGAGTTCCTAAAGATGTCAATACTTCTGAGTTTCAAAGGAAAATGAGATGTCAAAACTATTGAGAAGTAAATAGCTACTAGCCCTGCTCATCAATTGGAACTGAGCTTCATTGAAATCTCTGAGATTTATTGTCTCCTTTTCTTCTTTTCAATACTACTCTATTTTTGGTTGCTTGGGGACAAGCAACAATTTAAGTTTGGTGTTTTGATGAGAATATACTTTGTACACTTTTTTGTACTATTTTCTTAGTGATTTTAGTTATATTTTGTTAAGTTTTATCAAGTGTTTGTAGGTTTTACTGCAAAAATCACTTTTTGGATGCTAACTTGAACATTTTTGTGTTTTTTCTATGCTTTTTGGTGATTTTTGGGTGATTCTTGAAAGTTTTGAAAAAGTGATTCAGAGACAGAGAAAGGGCTGCATATACTGTCAAATTCTGACCTCTGTTCATTCAAATGAGCATTTTCGGAGCTAAAGAGGTCCAATTGATTCGATCTCAACGGCATTAGAAAGATAACTTTCAGAGATTTCTAGAAATATATCATAGTTTATACTTATTTTTGGAAATGATGGCCCAAAACAGATATTGAACACCCATCTGACTCCCTGCCTGGCGTTTAAACACCCCAAAGGGAGCAAGCATGGCTTCCAACGCCCCAAGAGGAGTCCCATCACATGGAGTCACCCCAAGCTCAGCCCAAACACTCTCTATGTGGGCCTAAAAAGTTGATTTTTGCACTAAGAGTCTAGTTTGTCTTCTTTCTGTAATCTCTAGTTACTAGATTCGTATTTAAAGGAGAAGATCACCCATGTATAGGATCTTCTTGAAAAACCCCAATTTTGTGGTTTATCTTGTGCTTATTTTTGGGAAATTTATCACATTTTCTCACATTTATTCAATGAAATATCATGGTTTTGTAATTCCCCCTTGATTTGTGCTTAAGTGTAAAAACATGTTTTTTAGGCCTAAAAATCAGTAATTTTAATTCACCTTTAATTCCACTAGATGTCTTGATGTGTTTGTTAGTGAATTCAGGTTAAAAAGGCTAGGAACGGATTAAAGGAGTGAAGAGAAAAGCATGCAAAATGGAGAATTCATGGAAAATCAAGGATTCGGAGTGCACACATCGACGTGCACGCATGGAGATGAGGTCGCATGGTGATGTGTACGCGTGACATGACGCGTACGCATGGATAGTAAAATGCCAAGCAACGCGTACGCGTGACCCACGCGTATGCGTCACAGCTTGCACATGACCTCATTAAAGTGAAAATGCTGGGGGCGATTTCTGAGCTGCCCAGGCCCAAATCCAACTGATTTCTGAGAGTATTTCATGCAGAATTCAAGCTTGAGCAAGGGGGAGCACTTAGTTGTAGGATAGCATCATGTAGGTTAGTTTTCTAGAGAGAGAAGCTTCCTCTTCTCTCTAGAATTAGGGTTCTTAGGGTACCTTGCATCCTAGATTTAGGCTGAATTTCTCATTTTGATCGTGTTTCCTTTATAATTTCTTGTTTCTACTCCATCATTCTCATAGTTTGTAGTGTTAATTTTCCTTTTATGTCTCATTTTATGTCCATGAATACTCATGTTAGATTTGAATCTTCTTTTAATACAATTTGATGTTTGATGTTCTTGTTATTGTTGATTTGAGTTGTGGATTTTACTTTTCTCGCAATTGGTAGTTGTTAGATTTTATCTTTCCTTGAAATGCTTTCCCTTTATGCCTTCCAAGTGTTTGACAAAATGCTTGGTTGAATGTTAAAGTAGATCTTTGAGCATTCTTGGCTTGGAAAGAGTAATTAGGCAGTCTTGAGTCATTAACATCTAACTCATGTTGGTGATCTAGAGTTGTTAGTTAATATGATTTCTATTGACTCTAATCTCTTGCTAATTTAATTAGTGGGTTGATTAGGACTTTTGGATTGAGATTAGCTAGTCTTATTTGACGTTCTTCCTATGTAAAGATAACATTATACCTTCTTCCATTGTTGGAGATGACGAAATAAGATAAATTCTCGTTAATTATTATTATCAGTGACTAGGATAGAAAGCCTATATTCTCAATCCTTACCATGAATGCCTCTCTTTATTACTTTCTTTAGTTATTTGATTTACCTTCTTGCCACTCATTTTCTTGTCCTTTTTATCAAATCAAACCTCCTATTTGTTCCTTATAGACAATAATAAAGCACTTCATTATAATTCCTTGTGAGACGACCCGAGGTTTAAATACTTCGATTAATTTTAAGTGCGGTTTGTTACTTGTGACAACCAAATTTTTATTGGGAGAATTATTTGTTGGTTTAGAACTATCCTTGCAACGAAAATTTATTGGTGAAATTCTATACCGACGCAATAATTTCTCTTTCATCACTTCTTGAATTACACATTATTTTTCTTGTTCTAATACTTTAGTTCTTCTTGTTTCTCTTCTTAATTTTCCTTTTATGCCTCTCTTTAGTTTTATGAATGCTCATATTGGATTTGGATCTCCTTTAATGAAATTTGATGTTTGATGTTCTTTTATTATTGTTTTGAGTTGTGAATTTTACCTTCCTTGCAATTGGTTGTTGGTAGATTTTACTATTTCTTGTCATTTACCATACTTTCCTTTCATGCCTTCCAAGTGTTTGACAAAATGATTGGTTGGATGTTAGAGTAGATTCTTGAGCATTCTTGGTTTGGAAAAAGGAATTAGGCAATCTTGAGTCATTAAGACTCAACTCATGTTGGTGACCTAGAGTTGTTAGTTAATATTGTTTCCATTGACACTAATCTTTTGTTAATTCAATTAGTAAGTTGATTAGGACTTTTGGATTGAGATTAGCTAGTCTTATTAGACTTTCTTCGAGTGTGAAGATAATATTATACCTTCTTCCATCGTCGGTGATGACGTAATAAGATAAATTCTTGTTAATTGTTCTTATGATTAGTGACTAGGATAGAAAGTCTATATTCTCAATCTTTGCCATGAATTTCTCTCTTTATTACTTGCTTTAATTAGTCACTTGATTTACTTTTTTTGTCATTTTTTTTTCTTGTCCCTTTTATAAACCAAACCCATTTCATCTTCATAGCCAATTATTGACCACTTCATTGCAATTCCTTGTGAGACGACCCGATGTTTGAATTCTTCGGTTAAAATTTCATTGGGGTTTGTACTTGTGACAAAACCAAATTAAATTTGATGTGAGAGTTGTTTGTTGGTTTGGAGATATGCTTACAACAAAGTTCTTATTTCTATGAGAGAAATTCCAAACCGACAATAATTTTCTCTATCAAGTACTGGGCAAATTTAAGCCAGTACAGCCATTTTTATCGACAGTATGCCCTTTTTCGCAATTAGCTATACATTTTGCGCTCAATCTTATTTTCTAACTTAATTTTCTACTAGAAAATTTTCAATTTACAATTTATTAATTTCTTAACCATATATACTCACATTTAATTTATTCATTAATTATCACTTTTCTCGGGTTTTGCATCCTACCCACCTTATTAGAAATTTTGTACTCAAAATATAACCACTCATAATTAGCTCTGGATAATTCTTCCTCTCATGTATCTCCAATTCCCATGTATGCTTCTCAAGGCCCGTTCGATTCCAGACAATCTTCATTAATGAAACTTGCTCAACACCCATAATAAGATTCACGACTTACACCACATATTCTCATTCTTGTAGAATGAAAATAATAACTCCATGCTACTATCACATTGTCTCAATACTGAGGATAGTCTTTTCTCATATTAGAATCAAGCTCCTATGTGTGCTCCATTACTCCGGCTCAACTCCGAGCGAACTTAACCAGCGGAACTTCTTTTCTGTGACGTCTCTTGACACAAGTGAGAACCTAACCACACTTGGCTCTCTGGCCCCATATCAACACAACGGAGCATCAATCCCTCGCAATTTTATTACCATCTAGCTTAGATTTACATCAATCCAAAACTTCTTCTGCGAAAATCACTACCTCACAACTTATGGTGATGGCGTATACTTTCAGGTTTGACCTTCTGTGTCTACAAGTCATTTTCTAAGGAACTAACTTTTCAAGGGTTGCATCTAAGAATCACATGCGACACAGAAATAAGCTCGAGTTGATTCAAAGGGATACCAAACTCAAAGAGAACCAACAACTCAAATGGTTTCATAGGAAATCAAAAAAACACTCTGTGTTAAGATCAAGCAAGGTTGTAGAAAATAATGATATGCACTAGAAAGAAAACTAAAGTGCTCCTCAAGAAAGGAATTCCAAATTAAGAATTCATGGCAGAAATAATAAAGCTTATTGAATTAAAATATATTCCTGTTGACTTTTGAAAAATTTTAAGTTCATGAATGGAAGTGACTCAACTCACAGTAATCCCCTTAAGGATCGAAGGCTCACTTAATTAGGTCGAAGCAAGCTTGGGCTCATATCAATGAGTACAAGTTTCATGCAAGGATACATGCGAACGAGGAATAGAATTGGGAAATATTTGAATTATTTTCCAAGAAAGAATTTGGAATAAAGAACTTTAATGCAATTTACAAAAGAAGAGACAGATCCAGTCACAAGGATTTATTGGTACTCTCATTCGTATAAAACCCCATACTGCCATCAAGATCACCGTGCTTCCACAGTGTTACTCTGGTTTGTTTTGTCCTTAAGAATTTGATTATTCACCCACGTCAACCAAAAATCTTCTTAAGTTCTGCTAGCTCTAACGACAATACTCTACGCGGCACAATTAATTTTGATACTAAATTTGATACTAAGTTTGACGCCTTTAGTCTTAAACCCTTGTCTCCATCGTAAGCTATGACTAAACGTGGTGTTCCAATATCATATAATTCAATTAGAATTTGGTCACCCATTTCACAATTGCCTCATAATAGAGATTCTTAACCTTGTCGCTAAGACCGACCCGTATCCTAATTCTTCTTGTAGGGACAATGTCTGGAGATATGCCCAGGAAATCCGCAGTAGTAATACAAACCTAGCCCAACCATGCATGACTTTTGCGGATGGTACCTTTTGCCAGGGTCATCATATCTCCATCAACTTCGTGGTTTCCCAATCCATTACCATTCCCGTTAATCTTTTCCATAGCCTGGTTCGTAGCCGCAGCACTTACTTGCATCGTGGTGACGAGGTTAGTCATAGCTGCTAAGAACGTAGCCTGATTATCCACCGGTGCGTCTCCCTCATTTTCTCTTCGCTCTCGTCCTTGACTATATCTATGTCCACAAGATGCCATTTGGGTCCTGTTCACACCAAACAATTGATATTAAGGTGATTAGTCTCAGTATCTCAAGTCTAATGCTCAAATTCCCAAAGGTAATTTCATGAACAACTATGCTATATTTGTCAAGCCAACATCCTAAATAGCATGTATACACAACCCAGAGATTGCTCAGAAGCATAGTCAGTCCGTCCTTCAGTCTCTACAAAAACAAACTACTCTTATACCATAAATGTAACACCATACCATATAGAGCTTTATGCTTACGTCGTAAATCAAAGGTGGGAAGGTATTACGACCTATAAAAATAAAATATATACATAGTATTTAAAGAAATAAATTATAACTAGGAGCCCGTGAAGAAAAGACATAATCGAAAATCGCATCTCGTTCGTAAGCCAACAATATAATGCAAGGATAAGGTCAACTAGTTAATATAATGCAATCCAAAAGTATAAACATAAACATAACTCCTGTTTCTCCAAAATCAACCTCTAAGAGGGATGTATTAGTTAATATATAAAACTGGAGAATATATATATATGTATAAACTTTGAATCATATATATATATATATATATATATATATATATATATATATATATATATATATATATATATATGATTCAAAGTTTATACATAATAACACTAGTCTTGACCTGCAAGGATAAGGTCGACTAGTTAATATAACGCAATCCAAAAGGATAAACATAAACATAACTCATGTTTCTCCAAAATCAACCTCTAAGAGGGATGTATAAGTTAATATATAAAAGTGGAGAATATATATAAATTAAGTACAAAATATAAATCCTAAAAGACAATCTTTTCTTCACAGAGAGAAACCAACACACTGAACGTGGTGCATCATGTCCAGTACCTGTAATTAGTAAATTCCCGAGATGGATGAGAACAACATCCTTTTCAGGGTTCTCAGTAAGGGCAACAGTTCCAAAGCAGAGATGATATAAAGACTACACGAATCCTCTAGGCAATCCTAAAACCTCAACAGACAGAAATCCAAGCCTAGAAGTATACTAAACTAGAAAAACAATAAGATATGCTAGGTGTAACTAATTATACTCATACATCTCAGGTTTTTACTTGCCCTTTCTCTTTTCATCAAACCCCAAGTCCCTCTCAGCCTATATCTTATCAGTTCTCTCACCTTTCGCTCCTCCTATTTCTTTTCAGTCTCAAGTTCTCCCCATTTCATCTCAACATCCATATACATGGTCTCACAGTTGATTAGTAATAGCAAACACAACCAAATTCAAGTACAGCAACAATGATAGATCGTAGTTAAACAATAATATTCATATAGGAAAACCATATATACAATAAACACATTCAAACAAAGTCATATAGATACAAATGATGCATGTCTATCCTACTGGCCATGAATAAGTGGGATTTAACCACCGTCCTTACCCGTAGGTTACATGAATAAGCGGATTTAAACCACCATCATTGCTCAGAACACGCAAGTGGGACTAAACCATCGTCCTTGCCTCCACAGTAAGAAAGATTAAACAACCATCCTTTTTGGGTACTGATACGAAAAAATTTTATATCCATATTAACTACCGACAAGTATACCGGGTCGTATCAAGTAGTAAAACTCACTTTGAGTGAGGTCGATCCCACAGGGATTGATGGATCAAGCAATTTTAGTGAGGTGATATGTCTAGCTAAGCGAATATTGATGAGTTTGGTGAAATTGATTTAACATAATGTAAATTAGATAGAAATCTAAAGTGCTGAAAGTGAATTGCGGGAACTTAAATGGCAAGAAACTTAAATGAGCTTGAATCTTAAATAGCAATAATATAAATGACAATGGAAAGTAAATAGCATGAAATGTAAAGGGGCTTTGGGTGCTGGGAAACTAAAGGAAGCAGTAAATTCGAAGCAAGTAAAATGAAACTCAATGCAATTAAAATGAAGAATAATCAAAGAAAAAGATTTATTAGGGATTGGAGATATCATAATCCATCATAAATCAATGGGTTTCAACTCCCTCCTCAATCATATGAAGTAGATCTATGGTGGATTGGAATTAATTGAGTTCCAATTCCTTGGCAACTCATTTTCTCTAATCACAATCAATTTTCCAATTCCTTGATCTAATTGTCATGAGAAGAGGTTAAGTGCATGTCTCTTATCCATGAGCCACACAAATTCTCAAGACCTCAATTCCTCCTGAATAGTGTTGGTCAAGAGAATTGTGAAGGATAAAGCTCCAATTCTAATGTCTATGATTCCCCTTCTAAGGCTCACATAGGCATTCAATAGATTCAAACCCCCTTCTGGAGTGAGTGAATCACAATCAATATAGAAGATATCCTTTAGCTACCCCAAGCGGATTGAGAAGAACAAGAATTTCATTCAATCATGTGAATTACAATAGAGCTCCTCCCCCTAATGATTAGGGTTTAGTTAATCATCATCGATCTAAGAACAAGTGCAAGGAATTGAAATCGCATGAAAATTAATTGAATTCAATACGAGCTGAAATGTAAAATTGTGAGGAAGAAAAAGTGCATGAAATTGAAATGGCATAAATATAAACTAAGCTCAATACAAAAGAAAATGTAAAATTGCAGAAAAGTAAAAGTGTATACAACTAAAACTCCTAAGCTAAGCTTTCTGGAGTCTCTAATCCTCCAGTATGCTAGAGAGCTCTAGAGTCTCTAATCCTCCAGCCTAGTTTACAAGTTCGAAAGCTCTCCTATATATACCCTTCTTCTCATTTTCAAGTGGATCTTCAAGTACTTAGATATGGGCTTTTGGCCTTGATTGAAGCAGTTAGGAGTAAATTTTTGTGACATTGACAAGGACGTTAAGTCACTAATGTTCGTACTTGCATGGGTGACATTTGGAATAAAAATTGGTGCTGGCATTGGTGACCAACGTTTGTGCACTAACGGTGACACTAACGTTGCATGAATAAGCTACTGAGAGCGTTGCCACTAGCGTTTGTGCCCAACGTTTGTGCACTAATGGTGTCACAAACGTTGCATGCATAAGCCACTTTGGGCGTTGGTACTGGCGTTGGTTACCAACGTTTATGCACAAATGCTCTTCTATTTACGCGTATGCCTCGCCCATGCGTACGCGTTACCCAACGTTAGTGTGTTAACGTTTTCGTTAGTGACACAATGTTGGCACGCGAACACTCCTTCCACGCGTGCACATCGCCCACGCGCACGCGTGACTGGTTAATTTTGCTTGCTCACGCGTACGCGTCGCCCACGCATACGCATCACTGCCAATTTTTCCAAGCTTCAATTCATGAATTTGTCGAAGACGTTGGTGTGCAACGTTTGTGGCAACGTTGGCTCACCAGTGTTGGCACTTTCTTTGCTTGCAACATTGCCAGCAACGTTGGTAAGCTAAGCTTGGGCCACAACGTTGCTTGTTCAGCTTTGGAACGTTGGTGAGCAACGTTGGTGAGCCATCTTTGGCCACCAACGTTGCTCTTATCTTCCTTGTCAACGTTTGTGAGCAACGTTTGTGAGCCAACTTTGCCACCAACGTTGCTCCCCTTTACTTAAGCCAATGTTTGTATGCAACGTTTGTTAGCAACATTGGTGAGCCAACTTTGGCCACTAATGTTGCTCCCATTTCTTTGTCAACGTTCATGGCAACGTTGGTCAGCCAACTTTGGCCACCAACGTTGCTTCCTTCTCCATAGGCAATGTTTATGCAATGTTGGTGAGCCAACTTTGGCCACCAACGATGCCCCCTCTGCTTCTTCTTTGCCCTTCTCTTACTTCTTCTTACCTATCATCAACCAAACAAAATGCATCAAAGTATTGCCATAATCATAAGATAATGCATCATTCATTGCATCAAGGAATTCTTGCATAAATCTCATGAAAATTTACATAATTAACAATGTTTGATTGAATCAAGACATGCATAGATTTCTCATCCAAATGCTTACTTATTGCCTAAGAAATGCATGAAAACCAAGTAAGAACTAATGAAAAAGGCTTGTGAAACTAGCCTAAGATGCCTAGGCATCAGGTACCTCGAACAAGCGGGAATATAGCACCATCCTTGCTCGGGTTACATTCACAACTCAATCTGCAAGCTGGATTAAACCATCATCCTTGCCAAACACAAAACAATATGCAATCGGGATCACACCACCGTCCTTGCTAAACACAATCCAATATATAAGTAGAATCGCACCACCATCCTTGTTAAATAATTCATTAGTACATGTGCGAGAAAAAACCTCCGTCCTCACTGCGGGCGGGATAAAACCACCATTCCCACATACGCACAATAACCACGAACAAGTGGGATCAAATCACCGTCCTTTCCAGGATAAAACTCATTATTCAATAACCATGACAAGTGGTATTAAACCATCGTCCTTGCCGGGAAAACTCAATACAGTTTACATTAATCTCTCTTGCTTGTTTCATACATTACAAAGCTCATAAATCCCAGTCACTTATCAATTACTCATTGTCATTAACTCGTGAGTGGGATCAAACCTCTGTCCTCACTGCGGGTAGGATAAACCACCAACCCCACATACTAGGATATAAACTGAGCAAGCAAAATTATACCACCATCCGTGGTAGGTCAGAAACCCTCATCATATTCACAGTCACTACTATATACATTCCATTAATTCTCAAGATATCATACTCACCCTCAACATACCTTACACATAATTAATCACAGTTCCTTGATATCACATCTCTCATTAACACGTGCGCAAGATACGCCTCAATATTATTCTCAATTCCATCTCATTCTCTTCATTCAGCCACGCCATGAGAATCCACAATTCGAAACCTAATACTTCTCTTATTAAGTACCAAACTCACATCATCATCAATTATCATCAAAAATCATATTTTTACTTTATTCATAGTCATAATCAAAGTTGTTCACCATCATCTCTCAATATCAACTCACTGGGCTCCTTTCCTAACTCCTCTACCCTCAATTATACTGGCTCTAGACTCCTAACAGAGCTTACATGGGTTTTGAAGGCTAGAAGAATGGTTGATAACTTAAAATTTCATTTTTCGCAAAACAGAATGTCATGCGTACTCATACCATCTGCGTACGCAGGAGATTCAAAAAGTGCTATATCGCGTATGTGGACTATAGTCGCATACGCGAGTGTCTTGGTAGTAGCATAGGCTCGCGTATGCGAGACACTTTTGTGTATGCAAGGGTGTAAAATTTTTCAAAGTCGCGTACACAGCCCACGTCTGTATACACAAAAGTACTGGGCAGAGCCCTACACTCGTATTGCGTGTCACGTCTACGTATGCAAATATAGCAGATTTTCAAAAAGATGTTATGCTGTAGAAATTCAGGTTTTAATCCAAACTTTAAAACTTTATAACTTTCTACTCAAAGCTCATTTTCAATTATTCTTAAACCATTAGAAAGATGATTAGATAAATTTTTATCAAAATCTAGTTTCGTTGAATTTCCAACTCTGGGGACCGAATTACGACCCATCGAAGTTGGCCAAGAATTCTATTTTTACGAAATGTTACAAAACATACATTTTTAACAATTCTCAATCCAAAACCATACAAACACCCTTTCCTAAGCATACTCAATACCCATTCACTACTTCCTCACAATTTAACAACTTATCAACAAGTCCAAGACAATAATTTCCAACTTTTATCAATAATTTAATCACTCTCTATCTGTTCAACACTTAATTTAGACAAGTTTTAATCCAACGAAACTAACATTCATTAATTATAATTCAATCAAATATGAGCAATTATGCAACTTACCACAGCTTACCTCACAGGGGACACCTCACCCCATTACGGTCATAGGCTCAATTTTTCACAACACCACATTCATATAAAAAATTCACAAAACAAAATGCTAAATTTAAATTCTCATCATAATTCATACCCAAACTCAACGACAATCAAATCATTAATTCTCAACCACAACTAACTAATCACAAATACAATCAATACCATTCAATCTTATCCTAGGAGAATCTAGCCTAGGCATTCACATAACTTTACATAATGCCTATTCGAAACTGAAACTCTTACCCAAATGTCGGCAGTTCAAACCCTTGAAACCTTTGTTGAAAAAAACTCTAAGGTCCACCACTCGAATTTGCCAATCAACTTCTGCTTCACACCAAATTTAGCCTAGCCAATCTCTATTCCACATATTCTAGTCACAATAATATATCTTGACTATAATACTAGGTTTCATACATAAAATTGGGAGATAATAAAGGTATTTAAGCTTCCTAACCTTAACCCACATGAAATTTGGATCGAACCCACTTGAAATCTGTAACAACCCTGATTTTCGAGTACGCGAGATCTTTTCTGAAAGTATGAATCTCTCCGGAAGATCAGTAAAGGGAACGCCTCTGTTATATCATCAAGCATCTCAATCCTCATTATCATTATGTCATCCTTAAGCTAGAACCTCCTTTGAGGCAAGCTTGATAATGCAATCGCGAAGAACCTAGTTTTTGAACCGTATCGGTTGGCAGTTTTGATTCTGATTTTTGTAAATAGTCTCTGTTTGATGAACCGGACTCGATTCATGAGAGGAGAGAGATAATAGTATAATATTATCATTATATTAGTATTATAAAATTCTTGAGTGATATTATAAGGTTACCTGGTCTATTTTTGTTAAAAACAGAAAATCGGTTTAACCGGGTTTACGGTTTACTGGTGCAGCTTAGCACCAGCACTCTCTGATGACTTTAGCAATGCTAAGGCCTCATTATACATGTTCTATTCTCATAATAAATATGTTACTAGTGTCATTTATGGTAGTAGCTCAGAAAATAATTTTTAGAGATGTTTTTACGAGTGTTCCGATACACCTAGTTTTAGTAGTTGTACACCAGAGATATTTTAATATTATTTTAATCCACCTCCAAGCCAACCAATCACAACTCACCATACACCCCCAAAACCCCCAAGGCTGCCTCATTTGCTCATTGTGGCCGAAAATCACCAAGAGAAAAAGGAGAGAAAGTTCTTGGTTCATAAATCTTCAAAGCTTGATTTCTTCTGAACTAAAAAAATCAAACTTTTCACCAAAATGATCCTCTCTTCTTCCTCTACATAACCATATAACATATCAAGGCTGGAATAAGGTGAGATGGTCTCCCTACCTTTTCAATTCGGTTCAAGGAAACCATGCAAACATGTTTTCTGATGTTTTTCCTTAGGAATCATGCTTAACTTGACTTGAGGGCCAAGAAACGTGAATTTCCAGCAAGTCTAAGGTGATATCTCTTCCTAACATACTGAGTGAGATTTGGTCAGTTGGGGAGTTTTTGGATTTAAAGTTGTTCTTGATGTGTTTTAGGAGGAAAAAGTGCTTTAAGAACACTTCAAAGAGTAACCGGATTTGGAGCAGCAAATCAAGGTGGGGTGTCACGAAATTCTCTTGATTATTTGTGTTTGATTTTGTGAATGTTGTATAAATTGGCTGTGCTAAAATTGTTGCATATATGATTGATTCTTGGTGAAAATTTGGTGAAATTTTGATGAAATTTGATGAAATTCAAGCTTTATGTTCATGTTCTGAGCAGCTGGAAAAACGAACCCTAGGCTTAAATTGAGGTTCAATTTGTGATGAAATCATGTAGAAAAGATGGGGTTTTGTGGCGCTAATTTAATTGATTGTAGTAAAATCGGTTGCTGAAAAGACTGAAAACGGTAAACAGAGAAAGAATTTGAAGAATTTATGAAGAACATGAAGAACACTTGAGTGTGATGAAGAACAATGAAGAACAGGCCTTAGATCTTAAAAAGGGCAAGGAAGTAAAATTTTTGGTGTTAGGGGTTGTTTAGTAATTTCTGAAAGTTAGGATGGTAAAGTAGAAATATTAAAAGTTACGGGTGGTAAAAAGTGAATTTTAAAGGTTAAAAGTAAAGGTAAGTTAATTTTCGAAAATTAATAAATAATAATAATAATAATAATTAATATATAATTTCAATAATTTTAATTAAAATAATAAAATATGCGAAAAGGCAGTTTTTTGTAAAAGCTTTAGAAAGACAACTTTAAGTGCAGAATCTCATAATTACCTTCATAAACACTTAGGAGTGGTAAGACATATTAGTGAGGCAAAGATAAATAAAAGATAAAAAGTTGAAGAAAAGATAAAAATCGAAGGAAAAGTCTGTAAAGTTTTAAGAAAAGCAGACAGACATTAGTGAACGAACTAGGGAAACATAGTTCCTTGAGTTGCGACTAGGGTTAGGTATTGTATGAAAAGTTAAACTGTCATATAAACTTAATGAACTATACTTGGGACAGGCAAACTATTCCCCGAGATTTACATAAGCTTTAAATACGTACGTTAAGCAGAGAAAAGAGTAACCAGAGCAGAGTAAAGAGATACAGAGAACAGAGTAACCAGAATAGAGAAAGAGATCAAGAGAAAAGAGTAATTTGATAAAGATGGTTTGAATTAAGATGTTGTAAAAGTGAAAGATGTAAAGTTTGTACAGAATGATTGAACAGAGAAAGAAAGAGGTACTGCATAAGATGTGAAAATGATGATGATTAATGAGAATGATGATGAATGATGATAATGAGAATGATTAGTGATGATCTGTTGCTTGAGGCAACCCAATAGCTTCTGTAGGGAAACTAGGATGAACAGCAGAAAGAGGTACTGCATAAGAATGTGAAAATGATGATGATTAATGAGAATGATGAATGATGATATGAAATGATTATGTGATGATCTGTTGCTTGAGGCAACCCAAGAGCTTCTGTAGGGAACTCGTGACCGGATATAATGTCGGGAATGCAGGTGCTAACCGACACATGAGCTCATGGCCTGTACTGACTAGACATGCATCATTCTTGTCTGCGCATCATTCTCTGTTGCATTCCTTTCTGTGTGTGATCTATTTCTTTGTGTTTGTCTGCTTGTATGCTATTCTATGTTTTATTTTCTTGTATTCTTTTGTTTGTGTTCTGCTTTTTATTGCCTCTACTTTCTTTCTATCTTTACCTTTTGGTTACTGCTTCGCTATATTCTATATTTGCCTGCTATCGACCCCAAATAAATGAATAACTAATAACCCCGACCCTACTAAGAACTCCCCAGTTCTTACCCCTTCTCTCTCCCTTCCCCTTCAATGGAAGTAGAGTACCTTACCGTAGTTCGTTGATGATGGTTCTGCGAAGAGGATCCTGCTCTAGATAGTCTTCTGAGTCTAGGGTGAATATCGTTCTCCGTATACGTATATACCATGAGACAGCCAACGTCTGCACCCCGTTTGTATGCGCACTTTAACCTAAATCTGTGTACGAGACTCCCGTTGTGTGGCTACTTGATGAGGTACCAGGACGTCCTATGGCAATGTCTGATCGTGCAGAGGAATAGCAGATGATATCCTACTTTTGGTGACGTTCCACCTGACTGGAGTTTTGAAGACTTAGAACGTACTTTCCCTCGCTTTAGTAGTTTAGAGGGACTAGGGAGTATAGAGTCTAAGCTAGCCTGGGTGCCAGCTTAGGGACTTCTTGAACAGGTCAGGACCTGGGATGTTGTATATATATAATATATATGTATATAGATATTATTTAGCTATATCTAGGGGTGTTCTAACTAAAGGTCTATACTCTAACAAAGGCTGGATAAATGAATGTTGTCAACTACTTGTGATGTTTTTGTATGGTTGTTTATAACTGTTTTATCTGTTATTACTTGTGAATTGATTATAAATGATTCTGTCTATTAACCCAAATGGTTTCAAAAAAAAATTATATACCCGCAAATTAACTACGTTTTTAACAACGAATCAGGCTCATATGAAATAATAGATAATTTAGGAAGACAAATTGGTAGCGCTCAGTTTCCGGTATGATCTAGACATATTGAAAATTGGGTCGTTACAATTTGGTATCAGAGCAGTTCGTTCCCAGTAGAGCCTGGGGAGTGGACTGACTATGCTTCATTGCATACTCTGCTTGTGTGTCTCATGTCGTTAGGGTATCTTTAAGATACATTTGGCATGAATGTCTTTGAGCACTCATTCTGGGAATGTTCACACTTGACTTGAAGTGTTAAGACTGATCACCTTAATACTGATTGTTTGGTGCGGATAAGACCTCAATGACTGTGAATAGGCATGGTTTAATCGAGTTCCGAACGACAAATTCGTGTCAGGCACAACTATTCTTATAGCTGTTATGATCTCTATGGCCATGGCTATGTGATATTTAGATGCTATAAGGAACGAACTGATATCTTCGTCAGGATGGCTTGAAGGAAATAGACTGCTTGAAGATGGATTCTTGCATGCGGCTGAAATTTTGAGGGCAAAATTTTCTTTTAGGAAGGTAGAATGTAACAACCCTGATTTTCGAGTACGCGAGATCTTTTCTGAAAGTATGAATCTCTCCGGAAGATCAGTAAAGGGAACGCCTCTGTTATATCATCAAGCATCTCAATCCTCATTATCATTATGTCATCCTTAAGCTAGAACCTCCTTTGAGGCAAGCTTGATAATGCAATCGCGAAGAACCTAGTTTTTGAACCGTATCGGTTGGCAGTTTTGATTCTGATTTTTGTAAATAGTCTCTGTTTGATGAACCGGACTCGATTCATGAGAGGAGAGAGATAATAGTATAATATTATCATTATATTAGTATTATAAAATTCTTGAGTGATATTATAAGGTTACCTGGTCTATTTTTGTTAAAAATAGAAAATCGGTTTAACCGGGTTTACGGTTTACTGGTGCAGCTTAGCACCAGCACTCTCTGATGACTTTAGCAATGCTAAGGCCTCATTATACATGTTCTATTCTCATAATAAATATGTTACTAGTGTCATTTATGGTAGTAGCTCAGAAAATAATTTTTAGAGATGTTTTTACGAGTGTTCTGATACACCTAGTTTTAGTAGTTGTACACCAGAGATATTTTAATATTATTTTAATCCACCTCCAAGCCAACCAATCACAACTCACCCTACACCCCCAAAACCCCCAAGGCTGCCTCATTTGCTCATTGTGGCCGAAAATCACCAAGAGAAAAAGGAGAGAAAGTTCTTGGTTCATAAATCTTCAAAGCTTGATTTCTTCTGAACTAAAACTCAAATCAAAACTCTGATTTCACCAAAATGATCCTCTCTTCTTCCTCTACATAACCATATAACATATCAAGGCTGGAAATAAGGTGAGATGGCTGTCTCCCTCCCTTTTCAATTCGGTTTTCAAGGAAAACCATGCAAAACCATGTGTTTCTTGATGTTTTTTCCTTAGGAATCATGCTTAACTTGACTTGAGGGCCAAGAAACGTGAATTTCCAGCAAGTCTAAGGTGATATATCTCTTCCTAACATACTGAGTGAGATTTGGTCAGTTGGGAGTTTTTGGATTTAAAGTTGTTCTTGATGTGTTTTAGGAGGAAAAAGTGCTTTAAGAACACTTCAAAGAGTAACCGGATTTGGAGCAGCAAATCAAGGTGGGGTGTCACGAAATTAATCTTGATTATTTGTGTTTGATTTGTGTGAATGTTGTATAAATTGGCTGTGCTAAAAATTGGTTGCATATATGATTGATTCTTGGTGAAAATTTGTGAATTTTGATGAAATTTGATGAATTCAAGCTTTATGTTCATGTCTTGGAGCAGCTGGAAAAAACGAAACCCTAGGCTTAATTGAGGTTCATTGTGATGAAATCATGTAGAAAGATGGGGTTTAGTGGCTGCAATTTATATGAATTGTAGTAAAAATCGGTGCTGAAAGACTGAAAAAAACGGTAAAAACAGAGAAGAATTTGAAGAATTTATGAAGAACATGAAGAACACTTTGAGTGTGATGAAGAACAATGAAGAACAGGCCTTAGATCTTAAAAAGGGGCAAGGAAGTAAAATTTGGTGTTTAAGGGGTTGTTAGTAATTCTGAAAGTTAGGATGGTAAAAGTAGAAATATTAAAAGTTACGGGTGTAAAAGTGAATTTTAAGGTTAAAAGTAAAAGGTAAGTTAATTTTCGAAAATAATGATAAATAATAAATAATAATAAAATATTAAATAATAATATTTAATTAAAAATAATATTTTAATAAAAATATAAAATAATGCGAAAAAGGCAGTTTTTGTAAAAGCTTTAGAAAGACAACTTTAAGTGCAGAATCTCATAATTACCTTCATAAAACACTTAGGGGTGGTAAGAACATATTAGTGAGGCAAAGATAAATAAAAGATAAAAAGTTGAAGAAAAGATAAAAACGAAGGAAAAGTCTGTAAAGTTTTAATGACAGAAAAGCAGACAGACATTAGTGAACGAACTAGGGAAACATAGTTAGTCCTTGAGTTGCGACTAGGGTTAGGTATTGTATGAAAAGTTAAAACTGTTTCAGTATAGACTTAATGAACCTATACTTGGGACAGGCAAAACTATTCATACCGAGATTACATAAGCTTTAATCCGTACGTTAAGCAGAGAAAAGAGTAACCAGAGCAGAGTAAAGAGATACAGAGAACAGAGTAACCAGAATAGAGAAAAGAGATCAAGAGAAAAGAGTAATTTGATAAAGATGGTTTGAATTAAGAGTTGTAAAAGTGAAAGATGTAAAGTTGTACAGAATGATTGAACAGAGAAAGAAAGAGGTACTGCATAAGAATGTGAAAATGATGATGATTAATGATAATGATGATGAATGATGATAATGAGAATGATTATGTGATGATCTGTTGCTTGAGGCAACCCAAGAGCTTCTGTAGGGAAACTAGGATACCTACAGCAATTTTCCGTTCACAAGAGCTTCTGTAGGGAAACTAGGATACCTGCAGCAAGTTTCGGTTCCCAAGAGAATATTTCCTGCGAGTAGAACGCAGAGGCTCTCAATAGAGCTGCTAATAATTATATGCGCATTTATTTGAACGGAAAATCGTATCGGGAAATCGGGAACTCGTGATCGGATAAATGTCGGGAATGCAGGTGCTAACCGACACATGAGCTCATGGCCTGTACTAGGACTAGACATGCATCATCATTCTGCGCATCATTCTCTGTTGCATTCCTTTCTGTGGTGATCTATTTCTTTGTGTTGTCTGCTTGTATGCTATTTCTATGTTTTATTTTCTTGTATTCTTTTGTTTGTGTTCTGCTTTTTATTGCCTCTACTTTCTCTTTCTATCTTTACCTTTTGGTTACTGCTTCGCTATATTCTATTATTTGCCTGCTAATCGACCCCAAATAAATGAATATAACTAATGACCCCGACCCTACTAAGAACTCCCCAGTTCTTACCCCTTCTCTCTCCCTTCCCCTTCAGATGGAAGTAAGAGTACCTTACCGTAGTTCGTTGATGATGGTTCTGCGAAGAGGATCCTGCTCTAGATAGTCTTCTGAGTCTAGGGTGAATATCGTTCTCCGATTATACGTATATACCATGAGACCAGCCAACGTCTGCACCCCGTTTGTATGCGCACTTTAACCTAAATCCTGTGTACGAGACTCCCGTTGTGTGGCTACTTGATGAGGTACCAGAGGGACGTCCTATGGCAATGTCTGATCGTGCAGAGGAATAGCAGATGATGTCCTACTTTTGTTGACGTTCCACCTGACTGGAGTTTTGAAGACTTAGAACGTACTTTCCCTCGCTTTAGTAGTTTAGAGGGACTAGGCGAGTATAGAGTCTAAGCTAGCCTGGGTGCCAGCTTAGGGACTTCTTGAACAGGTCAGGACCTGGGATGTTGTATATATATATATATGTATATAGATATTATTTAGCTATATCTAGGGGTGTTCTAACTAAAGGTCTATACTCTAACAAAGGCTGGATAAATGAATGTTGTCAACTACTTGTGATGTATTTTTGTATGGTTGTTTATAACTGTTTTATCTCTGTTATTACTTGTGAATTGATTATAAATGATTCTATCTATTAACCCAAATGGTTTCAAAAAAAAAATATATACCCCGCAAATTAACTACGTTTTTAACAACGAATCAGGCTCATATGATAAATAATAGATAATAATTAGGAAGACAAATTGGTAGCGCTCAGTTTCCGGTATGATCTAGACATATTGAAAATTGGGTCGTTACAAAATCCATGCTAGAGCATTCCTAAACCACCAAAATCACAATAACTCAACACCCACAAAATCAAAAATGCAAACTATTATACGAAAAGAAACTGGGCAAAAATCTTAGATTTCCTTACTACAAGGCTTAGATAGAATTAAAGAGGATGAGGAGAATGACTCGTGGCCACAAACCACTCGTCAATCGAGCTCCGGATCAAAAGTTATGAGCTCCAGAGCAACACGTGGCCACATACTCAATTCTAGCTCATCAATCTTAGAGTTCCTTCTCTTCCCCTTTCACGTTGTTCCCTCTCTCTTTCTAAGAAATGTGGCTAAAATATGTGTAATTGGCCAAGTGAGAGGAATCATATATGTGGGGTTGGACCCACTTGGGCCCGGTTACTCGGTTTAGCTCGTTAACCCAACTTTGGGCCAAAACCTTTAAGATTAGAGTTTTAATTTGTATTTTAAATATTTCTATCTTCCCAAATTCTAAATTCTAAATTATTAATCTTATTCACTTATAATTAATTTTCTCATGCACAGTACAGGGAAAATTTAAGACGGTACACCCATTGTTATCGACAGTACGTGCTTTTTCGCAATTAGATATTTTTTCTGCTCAATATTATTTTCTAACTTAATTTTCCACTAAAAAAATTCCAATTTATAATTTTTTAATTTCTTAACCCTATATACTCACATTTAGTTTATTGATTAGAAAAATAGATAAAAGTACACCCAGATTTTCACACGGAGTACAGATGTACTACTAAATTTTTTAATGTGTCATTTGTACATACCAAAATAAAACTCCGTTGTTAATTCTAGTCTTCTGTGGTCTGTGTAATTTTTTCGGCGGTGGTGGAGGACAGGTGGCACGGTATTGTGTGATATGGCAAATTTGGGGTGACACAGTGAAAAATAGAATTATTACATTATTAAATTTGATCAAAGATTTTTATTGGTCAAAGGTTTGTGCAAGGAGGAAGGAATGAGGCACCAAAGATCTTTGCTCCTAGTGTGGAGCCTGATTCTTCTAATTCAGATGATGATAGTGACTCCGACCCTCACTACTATCGGTACGAATATGAAGATTTACATAGTCTAATGTCATCCGATTATAAGGATGATTATGATAGTGAACGAGGTGTGTGGCCTCAGAAAAATCCAACAGCACCATTTGGCCAAGTTCATCTGGAGTTTGGGATGTAGTTTTGCTACCATGGATGAGTTTAAGGGATCCGTGAGGAAGTACAACATTCAAAGGGGAAGAAGCATTTACAATATTCTATGGAGGACAGCTACTCACTGCAATAGGTCAAGATGCGAACAACTAGATTTTTCCAATTGCCTACCCGCTGTGGTGGATTCAGAAACAAGGGTTAACTGGAAATGGTTCCTGTAGCATTTACACAATGATATGGGCAACTTCAAGGTGCATGATTGGAACTTCATTAAGAACTATTGATTTGGGTAACCAAAAGTGCACTTGCATATACTAGCAGCTTACAGGCTTATCTTGTAAGCATGCTTCTATTGCACTCGCTCTTAGGGGTCGCAGTCTAGAGGAGCAGATCCGCAAATGGCATTGAATGCATGCATACAACACAACTTATCAAATGAATATCAATCTTGTGTATAGAGGAAAATGAAAAGAATGAAGGAAGAATTTTTTTCCACTTTGTGTTAGGGTTCTTAGGGTTCGAAGGAATTGGAGAAGGAAAATGATGAACAGTGGTTCCATTATTCCCTTTTTTTATATTTATTTCAACAAATTTAATAATGTAATAATTCTATTTTTCACTGTGTCACCCAAAATTGGCCACATCACACAATACCGTGCCACCTGACCTCCACCACTGTCGAAGTAATTACTCAGGCCACGGAAGGATAGAATTGACAACGGAGATTTATTTTAGTGTGTACAAATGACTCATTAAAAAATTTAGCAGTACATCTGTACTTCGTGTGAAAATTCGAGTGTACTTTTTTCTATTTTTCCTATTTATTAATTATTTATCACTTTTCTCATGTTTTACACTCCCTAGCATTAATTTGAGAGTCATACATGATATTAACGAACATGAATACCTCTCGGGGATACAAGCACTAAGGGACTGTCCAGAGTTCGCTATTGGACATGTTGGGTTTTGACTTATAGCCGATAGATGAGCTCATTGGCCATAGGACAAATATGCATCATTTGTATTTGTGTGTAATGATTGAGTGTCCATCTTATATTTGGCTTGCCTTGTTGAATAAGTGCATCTATATACTATTCGAGCTAATTTCTCTATCTGTTCAATCTATTTGTATATTCTTTGT
This sequence comes from Arachis stenosperma, assembly GCF_014773155.1. NCBI lineage: Eukaryota > Viridiplantae > Streptophyta > Magnoliopsida > Fabales > Fabaceae > Arachis > Arachis stenosperma. Next base: position 77,480,172 of record NC_080380.1, on the reverse strand, counting down.
ATTGTTTTATATGTGTTTGAATAACTAAGAGATCCCTTATGCTAGCAGTAATGATGCTAAGAGTTGTTCCAAATATGGTAATTAGAGGTTTGTAGAAAACTGAGAACAAATAGATAGATTTGAATCCCTTAGGTATGTTGCTATTTTATGGTTTAGTGAGAATCCTATGCTTGGATTAACGAGATTTTAAAGATTAAGATTACTTAGAGAGTTCCTGTTACCGTATATTGTAAAACCTAGTCAAACTTTAATTAAGTAATTAATTAAATATGGATGCAAATGGTTGAAAAGTTTAGTAATTGTAATTAGAAAATTTGAGGATGATATTTGGACTCAGTAGATTTTTCTAAGTCGAAAAACATATTTTTCCGCATAAAAATGCCTACTGAAAATTTGACCGACAGTACTGGCTGAGATCAGCTCGGTATAGCAGCTGAGAAAATTAATTATGAGTGAAAAAGATTAAAAAGTTAAAATTCAAGTTTCAAAAGGTAAAAGTGTTTAAACCACACATTAAAACGCTAATCTTAAAGGTTTTGGCCCAAAATTGGGCTAAACTGGCCATATATGTGAACCGGGCCCAAGTTAGGTCCAAGCCCTACATATATACCCATACTAAATCCATTTTAGTACCACCACCCCATTCATTTGTATTTGGATGCTGAAATGAGAGGAGAAGGGAGAAGAAGAGTGAAATCAGAGCACATAAACACTAAATCCATCATAACTTTCTCTCCGGTGCTCTGGTTGTCACACCGTTTGCAGCCATGAGAAGCCTTTCTCATCTTCTACAAGTCTATCTAAAAATATTGATAGGAATATCGACTTCTCATACCCCATTTTTCTCAATTCATGATAACTTCGAATTTAAGCTTTAGGTATTGAGAAATCTTGTGGTTTTGGTTGTTTAGGGGTGTTCTAGTATAAGCTATTGGTGAGTTTCATCAACCATTTCATGGCTTAAGATAAGAGATCCTTAAACCCTTGTAATTTATGAAGTTTCATGAACCTTAGGTTGATATATGTATAAAATTGTGTAGATTAGAGTGTTCGATGATTTTGAGTACACCTTAGGAAATTGCAATTAGCTTGAGAAGCTTTTGGGTTAGCCTTGGAGTGGGGATTCACAAGTGAAGAGTTTAGTTTTGACATCCAATAGGTATGGTTTTAGTTTTATTTAAATATAGTATAATGTAGTATGAAATTCTAGTCTAGATGTCCCTAGGATTATGTTTGAATTGCATATTTTGGTTGAAATTGATATGTGTAGTTTAGATATTATTGAAATTGATTGTTTGGATGAGAATTGTGTAATTATGCATATTGATGTTGAATAGCGATTTATGTTTTTATGAGTTATATATATATATATATATATATTGAATCGATGAATTTTTGGCCAAAGAACAAAGAAAGGTAAGAATGTTAAGTGGTGATTGAATTGTGTGATGATGCATTAGATTGAATGAAAGTTTTAGTATTGAATGTGTGAAAATAGGAATAATTGATTAAATAGTTAAAAATGAGAGATTTTTATGTGTTGAAATGATGAATTTAAACTGAAATGTGTATATGAAGTAGGTTTGAGTTTTGGTTGAGTGTGAATAATTGAATTGAGTTGGTCTGAGGTAAATTTATTGAGTGAAAATGGCTATGGTTTGTGAACTTTTAGAAAAATTGGTGAAAGCTGCTTTTGATAAAAACAGATTTTTGCCAACATAGGCTGGCCGTATCTAAGTCCTCGGAGTTAGAAATTTTACAACACTAGATTTTTATGAAAATTCATTTATTGATCTTTTCAACGGTTCAAGAATGGTTGAAAAATGAATTTTGTGGAAAAAGATATTAAGATTTGAAATTTGAGCTAAAAAACTATTTTTTTTATAACATATAAGCTTTTTCAAGTTCTGGTATGGCATGCGTACACGAACACTATTGTGCGTAAATAGGAGTTGGCCTCTGCCAACCCATGCGTACGGGAACATGGGCTACATACGCGAGTTTGTCCAAATGACGCTCATAAGTATGCGATGGAAGTCATGCGTACACGAGCTAACCCCACTGCCCAAACCTTCCGCATATGCGAAGGTTGTCCGCATACGCGACTTTGTCAAATTTACACTCATGCGTACGCGAGCATCTGGATGCGTACATGACCACCCTGTTTTTTCGATAAGTGAATTTTCAAGCTCTCAACCATACCTCGAGCCTTCTAAACCTTTATAAATTTCGGTAAGAGTCTAGAGCTAGTGTACTTAAGGATAAAAGAGATAGAATTGAGAATTAAATAGATGAGTTGATGAATTAGAAAGAGAGGAACAAAGTATGAAGTGAAGTATGAAGAGGATGAATGGGATTAAGTAAGATTGAATATGAATTGAGAAGAGATTGAAGAGGAGATTGTTAATGATATTGATAATGAAATTGATGTTGAACATTATTTTGATTGTGATATACTTACCTGGGTAGATGCATTGGCATTAATCCACTTGCTCTGGATTTGGTTTGAGTCTCCTGGGATAGACGTAGTGGTTCACCCCCACTTGCTCCCGGTCAAGAATGATACGAGATTTGAGAAATTATTGAGTTTTCGATTTCCTTAGGTAGATGCACTGGGTCGGGTCCACTTGTTCTAAGTTGAGATTTGAGATTATATTGACCCTTTGACGCAAGTTATGACCGGGAACTTAAACTCTCCGGATTCCCCCAGTGAGATTATATTTGATCAATGAATGATTATATATATGCATAGACTCTTAGGTATATGCGTTTAGGGATTATCTAGGGTTCGCTACCGGACATGTGGGTTAGCTTGATAACTAATAGATGAGACTCATCGGTCATAGGGCAGGTATACATCATTTGCATATGTTTGATTTGTTTGGGTTTTCCTAATTGTATTTGTTTGCCTAATTGAATATGTTACATGACTAAATGCTACTTGCCTTTCTTGAATCTAATTGTATATTCCTTGTTTACATTATTTATGTTTGCTTATCTGAGAGACCCCTCATGTTAGAGTCGGTTGACGCTGAGGGATAGTTCTAGTTCTATTTTCTGTTAGAGTTGAGAAAGGCTGAGAATCATTGACTTAGACCTAGAATCCTCTTATGATAGGTGCCAAGTTATGGATTATAGAGACTTAGGATGGATATAATGATGTGTGCAGAATTAAGATTGCTTAGTAAGTCCGTATTGCCTTATGCAGTTTCTATTTGGCACTTTTACCGTACTAAGATTCCATGGGTCGAGAGTTTTCATTCCATATATATCTCTTGCTTTTCATTGAATTATGACTTAAACTTAAGACTTTGAAGGGTAGTGTATTACAGTTACTCATTTCTTCATGTTTGATTAATTTTATTTTAATACTAAAACTTTTATTTCTTATTCAGAACAAAATAAATTGAAAAAATCAAATCATAACATTTTAAATTTAATTGATATTTTATCCCTTTTTAGTTTTAATATTTATGTATAGTTTAAATTAAAAAATATTTTATGATCAATTATCATTTTTAAATTTCAAATAATGTATAATAACTAATTATTAATACATTTTATCAGCTTTAAAATTAATAAAGTTAAATTAGAATATTTTTTAATTATAATGTTCTAATCAGAAAAGTTTTACCATTAAAAGAACTAATATAAACACATCACATATCTTTATTTTTAAAGAGGTAGGATTCACCCAATTTTGACCATAGTCTAGTGAGGTCCATCCGATATTTTCTAGTCGCAAATGAAAAACAATAGACATTTAATGTTGTTTAAATTTCATTTTGAAAATAGGTTTTTTAAATTTATTTATATAATGATAATTTTCCAAAAAAAAATTTAGATGCTGACAAATTTAACTATAAAAAAATAAAATTAATATTATATCTACAAAAAGAATTTATTTGACAAATTTCTAATCATTAAATATTCGTTGAATTTCATTAAAAATTTAATTAAAATATCCAACTATCCTTATTTCGTCCTATTAACCAACATATAAAAAAAAACAATAATCAAAATCCTCATTCCTTCGTTAAATTATTTTGCTCATTTAATCTCCCTCACTATTGCTAATACCACCTCATTTACTTCCTCTTTCTCCACCATATTCAAAAAGGGGTTTTCTTCAGTGATGTTAATAATAGTGGTGGGGAGTTGGCTATTTTTATAGTGCTAAAGATTGTTAAAGTGATAGTGTTCTAGATTTCAAAAAGAAGAGGTAGTTATAGTTCTATCGTTTTATGATACTAAAGGAGGTTAAGATGAGGAATTCAAGATTTGAAAAAGAAGGTGGTTCTGTTGTTAAAAATGTTTAGTTGAAAATTTAAAAAGTTGAAGATAGAAGGAATAGAGATAATTTGAGTATTTTATTAATTTTTTAATATAATTATAAAAATTTAATAATTAAGTATTTTTGTCATATAAAACTCATATTTCATAAATATAATGTTTAAATTTTTTATTACAAATTTTATGAACATTTACATTTTTTATAATTAAAAATAGTTATTTATTCTGATAAAAAGTATGCGGTGTGATACTAAAATGAATATTAATAACTAGTAAAGGTGTTTAAGATTTGGTCCGGTCCAAAATTCGGCCAAAACTCAAGACATGTTTTGCCGAGTTCGACTTTGTCATTTTTACTCGGTGTTATTTTTGGATTAGGTTCGAATTATACTTCGAATTATTCAACCTAGTCCAAAACCGTTTATATTTTAGAGTAAAATTAATAATATTATATTATATTTTTATATTTTTAATTAATATTTTTTGTATCATATGATATTATTTTTTTAATATAAATATAATATAATATTTATTAAATTTAGTATTAAATTTAATTTTTAAAAATGAAATTTATTAATTTAATATATAAAATTTAAAAATTTATATAAACTAATTTACAATAAATTAATCCAATTTGTTTTTAATTATTTTCGAGTCGGATCAAAATAGATTTAATATCTTCTAGAATTCAATCTGAATCTAACTAAATTCGAACCAGCTATGAAGACCACTAATAACTAGTAGGTCTAAATTTTGCTGTGTGTATATATATTTGCTTATAAAGAGCATTACAGAAAAAGGCGCTAAATGTATGATTACTATTTACTAGTGTGTACGGAAGGTAACAAAAGAGAAAGAGCAAACAATTACTGGTCAAACATTAAATTAAATATATAAACATTAAGTAGGGAAAGTAAAACATAAATGTGCGTCAAGATTCGAGAAATAAAAAGTAGGAAGTGTAACCACAGGCATATATGGGTCCATGTAAGTGAAGTAACTGAAGTAAGGAGAAAAGCAAACTGGGACCACGGGGTGAGAAGCCATGAGTAGCTTCCCATGTGCCTTGCATCCAACAGCCACACCTTACTCACCAATTATAACTGGCCCTATATGAGCAACTAAGTCATATCCAACTTTATGGCTAGTGTTTCCTCAAATCTGTTTGTTTTTTTTTTTTTTAATTTATTTCTTGTTTTTTGGTTTTCAATATTCACTTATTTAGTTTTCCAGACACGTCCAACTCCGCATGAGGTGGTTATTTTTATTGGAGAACCAGAACCATTGTGGCTAGCTGTCCTGGTATTCCGATGTGCTTGGGTGGTTGTACGGTCAAATATGTGATGCCCGCTGTTAAAAAATTATTTAATTTTTTAATTTGTTTGTGAATAATATATATATTAATTATAATCACAAATTAAACTATTTTATATTAAATAACTTGTATAATAGTGATTTTATTTATTATTATAAACGTTAAATTGAATAAGTTATAATTATTTTTTATTTAAAATTAAATGAGAATAAAACTAAATAATATCTTTTAGATTTTAGATATGTTATCTTTTGAACTTTAGATATTATTTTTATTTGGGTTTTAGGGTTTAATGGGTGCCATGCTCAAATATAAATAGTGACTTCAGGGTTTCGATCTCCAACACACCAAAACCGCCTTTGTCACCCTTTCCCCATCAGGAGAGTCACAATTTAGCGCTATTAGGGATACAGAAGACTTTGGTTGAGGAAGATCGAAAGAACCACAAGATCCAAACTCTTCCAATTGTAATTCATGTTTATGAATTCAGGAATGTTTCCGCATTCAAGTATATTTTATTTCTTAATGATTTAATATGGATAATTTTTGGGTTAAGAAATTTTGAGGAAATTCCAACACACGCAACTGACTATAGGCAGCAAGACTTGGGTGGATGTGGGGGGTTTTTCCTATCCTCGGCATATCATCACATCCTTATTGTCGGCCTTACAAATTTGATCAGCGATGATTTCCTTTGGTGGAGAGGTACTATATTTATTGGGTAAAGTACTATTTTGGTTCTCAACGTTTACGCCAAATCCTAATTTGTTTCCTAACATTTCAAACGTCCTATTTCTGTCCCAAAAATTTTCAAACAGGTTCAATATGTCCTACCGTTGAATTTGATACTACTAGTTAACAGAATAAGTGATATGGACGTTTTAACATTACTAGTTGAGTCATATCTTATTCCATGTGTTAGAAAAATATAACTAAAACCTTCTTGTAACACTTTTTCTCTTCAAATTTTTTTGTACAAAACTCCAAATTCTAAGAAACAATCATCAATGCTCCAAAATAAAAAAAAAAGAAAACTTTCATATTAGTGATCGTTGGTAGATCGATTTTACTTACTTACTAAAATCAAATGATATTGGCTCTTCAATATGCAAATTGTTTATGTCAAATTTAATGATGGGACAACATTGAACCTTCTAAAATTTTTTTTTTGGAATTGAAATAAGACGTTTGAAAGTTTTTTAAACTGAAATAGTACGTTTGAAATGTTACGTACCAAATTAGGATTCAGTCCAAATGTTAGGAACTAAAATAATACTTTAACCATATTTATTTAAGAAATCATGTTTTATTTTCATGGAAGTTAACATATGTTAATGTTTTTGGTTGCATAAATTTTAATCTATCATTTTATTGCAAGTGGGTGGGTCACGAGTCGTGCAATGACATTGTGGAGCTAGGCTTTGGTCTTGGAGGCGGGTTTTGAACAATATTGACATTTATCACATATGTAATCAGTCTTAGTTATAGTTAAATATCTTTGTGTGGTGTATTCACTTTATTTTCGTCTTATCTTGATTGTGAATATCGTCTTGGCAATGTGCACAGGCCGACTAGACTCCATATTCTGACCCTCATATCCAGGACTTGATTCCATTGTGGATAGTATAGGATGAATCCTCATATGATGTGATATGTCCTCTATTGTACTTTGTGATCATGGAGTAGCATCAGGTTGATCGCGTTATGAGGCAGTTCGACAGTTTGCAGCACATTTCCATGAGGCCACTGGACATTATTGAGATACATGAACATGATAGTAGACTTAGGGGTGAGTGGTACCCTTATTACTTGGGGGCTAGTAAGAGATGTGGGAGGCCTGACTGAACCATCATTTTTTTTTATGCATCACGCATTTGATATGCACCCATCACAAGGATATCTATGGTGGTACTTCCAGTGAGCACATCTAGTATTCGTTGGATTGAGTGACCAACTCGATGTCGTAGCTAGAAACATTCTTGATGATCTACCAGTTGACCACCCACTTGATCTAGAGTTACATTAGCTAGAGGATGATGAATTCCCTCAAGTGCGACCACGAAGAGGGGGATAGGGTAGAGCGCGTCCTAGGCATCCAGCCGGTGTGGCTCACTAAGCTAGAGCTCCCGTTAGCCTACCAAAAGTAGAGGTGCATATAGCTATTGAGGAGATGATATTAGAAGATGTGGCAATAGGTACTAGAGGCTCCATCCCTGTAGATTATCTGACACGTGAGCCACCCCATCCATCACAGTTAGCAAATCTGGGCTTTAGTCATCAGGGGTAGGCCCAAGTCATCAGTGGGAGATTCCTTTTGATCCTTTATTTAGCTAGACAGATTTTTTCTGTAACACCCTAGTTATCCTAAGCCTTACCTCATGCTATAAAGCAAAGGATAGTTAAATGTCACGATATTTCTAAAGCTTATATGATAATATATATGTATATATAGAAAAAGATAGTAATTCTAGAAGCCCGATGAAGAAATAAGCTCAAAAACAGAGTTTCAAAAGCGCAAAACATTCACGTGAAGCTGCAAGCCTGAAGGCACAAGATATAGATACAAGATAACAAGGCATATGTAGATATAGAAGCATAATAGTCATAGAGTACTAGCCGTAGCCCGCGGAGTTTAGGCAGACTAGTATAATATACAGACCTAACAGAGTTATGAAAGCTAAAACAGCATATACAATATCTCTCTCAAAGTTAGTCTCTAAGGAAAATAAAGCTACAAAAGTGAGAGTACTAAAACAAAATATCCAAAAGAAATATAAAAGATAATAAAGATCCTCCGCTCTATCACCATCATGCAACTCACCGAGGTAGGTTACGACCTGCATCTGAAAAATAATAACAGAATTTGGTATGAGAACCGGAGGTTCTCAGTATGGTAATCCTAGAAGTTCACATCAATCATAGTATTCAAGCTTATAAAACAGATAAATAAATCCTTAAATAGGTCATCTACTTAGGAAATTTCTAATCTAACATTTACATCGCTGTCCCACAGCCTTCGCCAGCCTAACCACGATGCAATTCCATCGCCACCGCCTACCGAACCTCCTCAATCCCAGTAGAAAATACAAGTAATTCATACAAGTAAAGCACAAGTAATTATCATGTATATCAAGTAAATCAAGAAGCACTTAAGCATGTTATAACAATTAGGCATATTATGCAAGTAAACAAAGCAAGTAAACACAAAGTAAATGCATATGATGAATGTCTGTCCTACAAACTATGATATCACATTGTTAGTTTAACTACCAACCCGACACACTCCCATGTTGCCTTTCGGTCACGTATATAAATGGGAACCCCCAGGGATATCGTGCCCGGCACACAGTCCAGGGATATTGATGACAGGATTTCACTGACTATATTAGTGTATATAATGAATATGTTCTTTGGAAAGCGCACCAAATTATCGCCAAGTAATAACTCACTTTGAGTGAGGTCGAATCCCACATAGATTGATTGACTGAACAACTTTAGTTAATGGGTGAATTTAGTTAAGCTAATCAATAGAAATTGTTGAGTGCAGAATTCTAAATAGCAGAAATGTAAATGACTTAAAAGTAAAGGAAAGAAATAAAGTGAAGAAAAGTAAATGACAAGAATGTAAAGTGCTAGAACATAAATGGCTGAATTGTAAATGGGGATTGGGTAATAGCAGAAATTAAAGAAAAGCTATAAAGAATAGGGAAGATAAGAATAGGGAAAATTCATTGGGATTAGGAGATGTTGCTCTCTTTGGATTAAATTCAGATCATCTCATCTTCAATCATGCAACTCATTGACTTCTTGGCTATCATGATTGATTGAACCCCAATCCCTTGGGGATTTAATCTCTCAAATCTTGATAATCAGTCAATTCCTTGGTCTAATTGCTAATGAAGAGAGATACGCTTGGTCCCTGATTATACCACACATTCTCATAGATCCAAATAGTGGGTGGATTTCATGTCACCATATTCAATCCCAAAACCCAGATCTACTCAAGTGTGATAAGGGATTTCAAGCATGGTTTCATATTTTCTTTTCCAAGGTTCCCATGGAACCCATATTGCATTCAACCTCTTTCCCAAGATGATTAAACACTAAGCATGAAGAACGAAATTCCTTCTAGCAAATGAAAGAGAAGATGAAGAGAAGAAGAAATTCACTATCATTAATCCATCAAGTACAATAGAGCTCCCTCTCCCAATGAGAGGGATTTTAGCTACTCAAAGCTTAGAGAAAAGTACAAGAGATGGGGAAGATGAAGTGAAGTGTAAAAGTAAAAACTAAAACTAAACTATCAATCCCAACTTTCTAACCCCCTTCTCAGTACTCTTAGGGGGTATTTATACTACTCCTAGCACTAGAAATTAAAAGTTACAAAAAGGAAAAGAAAATTACAATTGAAAGTATAAGGAAAAACTCATTAAAATGAACTATGTGCCTGGCGTGTGAGCGGCGCGCCAGCTCAGTGGTATGCAAAATTGTGATCAATACTTTTCACAACTCAAACAATCCCCGGTAATGAATCCAAAAACTTGGTGCTCAATACCATGGCATAAACACAACTTCGCACAACTAACCAGCAAGTGCACTGGGTTGTCCAAGTAATAAACCTTACGCGAGTAAGGGTCGATCCCACGGAGATTGTTGGTATGAAGCAAGCTATGATCACCTTGTAAATCTTAGTCAGGCAGACTCAAATGGGTATAGATGATTTATAAAGCATAAAGATAAAGATAGAGATACTTATGTATTCCATTGGTGAGAATTTCAGATAAGCGAATGGAGATGCTTTGTCCCTTCCGTCTCTCTGCTTTCCTACTGTCTTCATCCAATCCTTCTTACTCCTTTCCATGGCAAGCTGTATGCAAGGGTTTCACCGTTGTCAGTGGCTACCTCCCATCCTCTCAGTGGAAATGTTCAACGCACCCTGTCACGGCACGGCTATCCATCTGTCGGTTCTCAATCAGGCCGGAATAGAATCCAGTGATTCTTTTGCGTCTGTCACTAACGCCCCGCCCTCAGGAGTTTGAAGCTCGTCACAGTCATTCAATCATTGAATTCTACTCAGAATACCACAGACAAGGTTTAGACCTTCCGGATTCTCTTGAATGCCGCCATCAGTTCTAGCTTATACCACGAAGATTCCGGTTAAAGAATCCAAGAGATATCCACCCAATCTAAGGTAGAACGGAGGTGGTTGTCAGGCACACGTTCATAGGTGAGAATGATGATGAGTGTCACGGATCATCACATTCATCAAGTTGAAGAACAAGTGATATCTTGGAACAAGAACAAGCGGAATTGAATAGAAGAACAATAGTAATTGCATTAATACTCGAGGTACAGCAGAGCTCCACACCTTAATCTATGGTGTGTAGAAACTACACCGTTGAAAATACATAAGAACAAGGTCTAGGCATGGCCGAATGGCCAGCCTCCCAAAGTGATCAAAAGATTCCAAAGATCAGAAGATTAAAAATACAATAGTAAAAGGTCCTACTTATAGGAAACTAGTAGCCTAAGGTGTACAAAGATGAGTAAATGACATAAAAATCCACTTCCGGGCCCACCTGGTGTGTGCTTGGGCTGAGCAATGAAGCATTTTTCGTGTAGAGACTCTTCTTGGAGTTAAACGCCAGCTTTGGTGCCAGTTTGGGCGTTTAACTCCCATTTTGGTGCCAGTTCCGGCGTTTAACGCTGGAAATTCTGTAGGTGACTTTGAACGCCGGTTTGGGCCATCAAATCTTGGGCAAAGTATGGACTATCATATATTGCTGGAAAGCCCAGGATGTCTACTTTCCAACGCCGTTGAGATCGCGCCAATTGGGCTTCTGTAGCTCCAGAAAATCCACTTCGAGTGCAGGGAGGTCAGAATCACACAGCATCTGCAGTCCTTTTCAGTCTCTGAATCAGATTTTTGCTCAGGTCCCTCAATTTCAGCCAGAAAATACCTGAAATCACAGAAAAACACACAAACTCATAGTAAAGTCCAGAAAAGTGAATTTTAACTAAAAACTAATAAAAATATACTAAGAACTCAACTAAAACTACTAAAAACATACTAAAAACAATGCCAAAAAGCGTACAAATTATCCGCTCATCAACTGTTTAAGCATACATTCAGAAAACAAAAGTGTTGCCATCACATCAAAATAATTAATCTGTTATAAAATTCAAAATTCATGCAATTCTTCTCTTTTTCAATTAAGAACATTGTTTATTTAAGAAAGGTGATGGATTCATAGGACATTCATAACTTTAAGGCATAGACACTAAGACACTAATGATCATAAGACACAAACATGGATAAACATAAGCATGAAAATTTGAAAAACAAGAAAATAAAGAACAAGGAGATTAAAGAACGGGTCTACCTCAGTGATGGCGGCTTGTTCTTCCTCTTGAAGATCTTATGGAGTGCTTGAGCTCCTCAATGTCTCTTCCTTGTCTTTGTTGCTCCTCTCTCATGATTCTTTGATCTTCTCTAATTTCATGGAGGAGGATGGAATGTTCTTGGTGCTCCACCCTTAGTTGTCCCATGTTGGAACTCAATTCTCCTAGGGAGGTGTTAATTTGCTCCCAATAGTCTTGTGGAGGAAAGTGCATCCCTTGAGGCATCTCAGGGATCTCATGATGAGAGGGGTCTCTTGTTTGCTCCATCCTTTTCTTAGTGATGGGCTTGTCCTCATCAATGAGGATGTCTCCTTCTATGTCAACTCCTACTGAATAACAGAGGTGACAAATGAGATGAGGAAAGGCTAACCTTGCTAAGGTAGAGGACTTGTCCGCCACCTTATAGAGTTCTTGGGCTATAACCTCATGAACTTCTACTTCTTCTCCAATCATGATGCTATGGATCATGATGGCCCGGTCTAGAGTAACTTCAAACCGGTTGCTAGTGGGAATGATTAAGCGTTGGATAAACTCCAACCATCCTCTAGCCACGGGCTTGAGGTCATGCCTTCTTAATTGAACCGGCTTCCCTCTTGAATCTCTTTTCCATTGGGCGCCCTCTTCACAAATGTCAGTGAGGACTTGGTCCAACCTTTGATCAAAGTTGACCCTTCTTGTGTAAGGATGTTCATCTCCTTGCATCATGGGCAAGTTGAATGCCAACCTCACATTTTCCGGACTAAAATCTAAGTATTTCCCCCGAACCATTGTAAGCCAATTCTTTGGGTTCGGGTTCACACTTTGATCATGGCTCTTGGTGATCCATGCATTGGCATAGAACTCTTGAACCATTAAGATTCCGACTTGTTGAATGGGGTTGGTGAGAACTTCCCAACCTCTTCTTCGAATCTCATGTCGGATCTCCGGATATTCACTCTTTTTGAGTTTGAAAGGGACCTCGGGGATCACCTTCTTCAAGGCCACTACTTCATAGAAATGGTCTTGATGCACCCTTGAGATGAATCTCTCCATCTCCCATGACTCGTAGGTGGAAGCTTTTGCCTTCCCTTTCCTCTTTCTAGAGGTTTCTCCGGCCTTGGATGCCATAAGTGGTTATGGAAAAACAAAAAGCAATGCTTTTACCACATCAAACTTAAAAGGTTTGCTCGTCCTCGAGCAAAAGAAGAAAGAAGAGAGTAGAAGAAGAAGAAATGGAGGAGAGGGAGATGGCTTTGTGGTTCGGCCAAAAGGGGAAGAAGTAGTGTTTAGGGTGTGTGAAAATGAAAGAGTGAAGATGGGTTTATATAGGGGTGAGGGGAGGGGTAGGGTTCGGCCATTATGGGTGGGTTTGGGAGGGAAAGTGGTTTGAATTTTGAATGGTGAGGTAGGTGGGGTTTTATGAAGGATGGATGTGAGTGGTGAAGAGAAAGATGGGATTTGATAGGTGAAGGGTTTTTGGGGAAGAGTGGTTGAGGTGATTGGTGAATGGGTGAAGAAGAGAGAGGGTGGTGGGGTTGGTGGGGATCCTGTGGGGTCCACAGATCCTGAGGTGTCAAGGAAAAGTCATCCCTGCACCAAATGGCATGCAAAAATGCGTTTTGAGCCAATTCTGGCGTTAAACGCCGGGCTGGTGCCCATTTCTGGTGTTTAACGCCAAGTGCTTGCCCTTTTCTGGCGTTTAATGCCAGTCTGGTGCCCCTTTCTGGCGTTAAACGCCCAGAATGGTGCCAGACTGGGCGTTAAACGCCCATCTGCTAGCCTTACTGGCGTTTAAACGCCAGTAGGTTCTTCCTCCAGGGTGTGCTGTTTTTCTTCCTATTTTTCATTTTGTTTTTGCTTTTTCAATTGATTTTGTGACTTCTCATGATCATCAACCTAAAGAAAACATAAAATAACAAAGGAAAATAGATAAAATATAACATTGGGTTGCCTCCCAACAAGCGCTTCTTTAATGTCAGTAGCTTGACAGAGGGCTCTCATGGAGCCTCACAGATGCTCAGAGCAATGTTGGAACCTCCCAACACCAAACTTAGAGTTTGAATGTGGGGGTTCAACACTAAACTTAGAGTTTGGTTGTGGCCTCCCAACACCAAACTTAGAGTTTGACTGAGGGGGCTCTGTTTGACTCTGTTTTGAGAAAAGCTCTTCATGCTTCCTCTCCATAGTGACAGAGGGATATCCTTGAGCCTTAAACACAAGGGATTCCTCATTCACTTGAATGATCAGTTCACCTCTATCAACATCAATCACATCCTTTGTTGTGGCTAGGAAGGGTCTACCAAGGATGATGGATTCATCCATGCACTTCCCAGTCTCTAGGACTATGAAATCAGTAGGGATGTAATGGTCTTCAACTTTTACCAGAACATCCTCTACAAGTCCATAAGCTTGTTTTCTTGAGTTGTCTGCCATCTCTAGTGAGATTTTTGCAGCTTGCACCTCAAAGATCCCTAGCTTCTCCATTACAGAGAGAGGCATGAGGTTTACACTTGACCCTAGGTCACACAAGGCCTTCTTGAAGGTCATGGTGCCTATGGCACAAGGTATTGAGAACTTCCCAGGATCTTGTCTCCTTTGAGGTAATTTCTGCCTAGACAAGTCATCTAGTTCTTTGGTAAGCAAAGGGGGTTCATCCTCCCAAGTCTCATTTCCAAATAACTTGTCATTTAGCTTCATGATTGCTCCAAGGTATTTAGCAACTTGCTCTTCAGTGACATACTCATCCTCTTCAGAGGAAGAATACTCATCAGAGCTCATGAATGGCAGAAGTAAGTCCAATGGGACCTCTATGGTCTCATTTTGAGCCTCAGATTCCCATGGTTCCTCATTGGGGAACTCATTGGAGGTCAGTGGACGTCCATTGAGGTCTTCCTCAGTGGCGTTCACTGCCTCTTCCTCCTCTCCAAATTCGGCCATGTTGATGGCTTTGCACTCTCCTTTTGGATTTTCTTCTGTATTGCTTGGAAGAGTACTAGGAGGGAGTTCAGTAATTTTCTTGCTCAGCTGACCCACTTGTGCCTCCAAATTTCTAATGGAGGACCTTGTTTCAGTCATGAAACTTTGAGTGGTTTTGATTAGATCAGAGACCATGGTTGCTAAGTCAGAGTGGTTCTGCTTAGAATTCTCTGTCTGTTGCTGAGAAGATGATGGAAAAGGCTTGCCATTGCTAAACCTGTTTCTTCCACCATTGTTGTTGTTGAAACCTTGTTGAGGTTTCTGTTGATCCTTCCATGAGAAATTTGGGTGATTTCTCCATGAAGAATTATAGGTGTTTCCATAGGGTTCTCCCATGTAATTCACCTCTTCCATTGAAGGGTTCTCAGGATCATAAGCTTCTTCTTCAGATGAAGCATCCTTAGTACTGCTTGGTGCATTTTGCATTCCCGACAGACTTTGAGAAATCAAATTGACTTGCTGAGTCAATATTTTGTTCTAAGCCAATATGGCATTCAGAGTGTCAATCTCAAGAACTCCTTTCTTCTGATTAGTCCCATTGTTCACAGGATTCCTTTCAGAAGTGTACATGAATTGGTTATTTGCAACCATTTCAATCAGCTCTTGAGCTTCTGTAGGCGTCTTCTTCAGATGAAGAGATCCTCCAGTAGAACTATCCAAAGACATCTTGGACAGTTCAGAGAGTCCATCATAGAAAATACCTATGATGCTCCATTCAGAAAGCATGTCAGAGGGACACTTTCTGATTAATTGTTTGTATCTTTCCCAAGCTTCATAGAGGGATTCTCCTTCCTTCTGTCTGAAGGTTTGGACTTCCACTCTAAGCTTACTCAATTTTTGAGGTGGAAAGAACTTTGCCAAGAAGGCATTGACTAGCTTTTCCCAAGAGTTCAGGCTTTCTTTAGGTTGTGAGTCCAACCATATTCTAGCTCTGTCTCTTACAGCAAAAGGGAATAGCATAAGTCTGTAGACCTCAGGGTCAACCCATTAGTCTTGACAGTGTCACAGATTTGTAAGAACTCAGCTAAGAACTGATGAGGATCTTCCAATGGAAGTCCATGGAACTTGCAGTTCTGTTGCATTAGAGAAACTAATTGAGGCTTAAGCTCAAAGTTGTTTGCTCCAATGGCAGGGATAGAGATGCTTCTCCCATAGAAGTCAGGAGTGGGTGCAGTAAAGTCACCCAGCACCTTCCTTGCATTGTTGGCGTTGTTGTTGTTTTCGGCTGCCATGGTTTCTTCTTCTTTGAAGATTTCTGTTAGGTCTTCTACAGAGAGTTGTGCCTTAGCTTCTCTTAGCTTTCGCTTTAAGGTCCTTTCAGGTTCAGGGTCAGCTTCAACAAGAATGCCTTTATCTTTGTTCCTGCTCATATGAAAGAGAAGAGAACAAGAAAATATGGAATCCTCTATGTCACAATATAGAGATTCCTTGAGGTGTCAGAGGAAAAGACAATTAGAAGGAAGAGGTAGAAGAATTCAAACTTAGTGAGATAGAGTTCGAATTGTGCATTGAGGAGGAGTGATACTCCATAAATAGAAGGATGTGAGAAGAGGGGAAGAGATTTTTCGAAAATTAAATTAAAAAGATTTTAAAAACATTTTGAAAAAAACTTTAATTGATTTTCGAAAACCAAGAGTGGGAAAGAAATCAAGTAATTTATGAAAAAGATTTTGAAATTAGAATTTAAAAAGATATGATTGAAAACTATTTTGAAAAAGATGTGATTAAAAAGATATGATTGAAAAGTCATGGTTTTAAAAAGATATGATTGAAAAGATATGATTTGAAAAACAATTTAAAAAGATTTGATTTTAAAAAATAATGACTTGACTAACAAGAAAGGATATGATTCAGACATTAAAGCTTTCTCAACAGAAAAGGCAACATACTTGAAATGTTGATTCAAATCATTAATTGATAGCAAGTATCTTTGAAAAAGGAAAGAAATTGATTTTGAAAACATTTGATTGAAAAGATTTGATTTGAAAAAGATTTGATTTTGAAAAATGTTGAAAACTTGAAAAAAATTTGCATTAAAAACAAAATCTTCCCTCTTGTGCCATCCTGGCGTTAAACGCCCAGAATGGTGCACATTCTGGCGTTTAACGCCCAATGCACTACCTTTTTGGGCGTTAAACGCCCAACCAGGCACCCTGGCTGGCGTTTAAACGCCAGTCTGTCCTTCCTCACTGGGCGTTTTGAACGCCCAGCTTTTTCTGTATAATTCCTCTGCTGCATGTACTGAATCTTCAGTTCTCTGTATTATTGACTTGAAAATAGAACCAAGATCAAATAAACAATGCATGCAAGACACCAAACTTAAAATAAGACACTAGACTCAAACAAGAAACATAAAATATTTTTGGTTTTTTATGATTTTGTAATTTTTTTTTTGGTTTTTTTTTTCGAAAATTAAGTGGAAGAAGAAAATAAAGGTATCAAAATTCTTAATGAGAATTCCAGGAATCATGCAATGTTAGTCTAAAGCTTCAGCAGTACATTGCATTCAAGAGCTAAATTGATGAGAATCAATCAGCTTTGGTGATGATAAGATCATCACCTTGAAACACTAGAATTCATTCTTAAGAACTCTGAAAAATACCTAATCTAAGCAACAAGATGAACCGTCAGTTGTCCATACACGAAACAATCCCCGGCAACGGCGCCAAAAACTTGGTATGCGAAATTGTGATCAATACTTTTCACAACTCAAACAATCCCCGGTGATGAATCCAAAAACTTGGTGCTCAATACCATGGCATAAACACAACTTCGCACAACTAACCAGCAAGTGCACTGGGTCGTCCAAGTAATAAACCTTACGCGAGTAAGGGTCGATCCGACGGAGATTGTTGGTATGAAGCAAGCTATGGTCACCTTGTAAATCTTAGTCAGGCAGACTCAAATGGGTATAGATGATGAATAAAGCATAAAGATAAAGATAGAGATACTTATGTATTCCATTGGTGAGAATTTCAGATAAGCGAATGGAGATGCTTTGTCCCTTCCGTCTCTCTGCTTTCCTACTGTCTTCATCCAATCCTTCTTACTCCTTTCCATGGCAAGCTGTATGCAAGGGTTTCACCGTTGTCAGTGGCTACCTCCCATCCTCTCAGTGGAAATATTCAACGCACCCTGTCACGGCACGGCTATCCATCTGTCGGTTCTCAATCAGGCCGGAATAGAATCCAGTGATTCTTTTGCGTCTGTCACTAACGCCCCGCCCTCAGGAGTTTGAAGCTCGTCATAGTCATTCAATCATTGAATCCTACTCAGAATACCACAGACAAGGTTTAGACCTTCCGGATTCTCTTGAATGCTGCCATCAGTTCTAGCTTATACCACGAAGATTCCGGTTAAAGAATCCAAGAGATATCCACCCAATCTAAGATAGAACGGAGGTGGTTGTCAGGCACATGTTCATAGGTGAGAATGATGATGAGTGTCACGGATCATCACATTCATCAAGTTGAAGAACAAGTGATATCTTGGAACAAGAACAAGCGGAATTGAATAGAAGAACAATAGTAATTGCATTAATACTCGAGGTACAGCAGAGCTCCACACCTTAATCTATGGTGTGTAGAAACTCCACCGTTGAAAATACATAAGAACAAGGTCTAGGCATGGCCGAATGGCCAGCCTCCCAAAGTGATCAAAAGATTCCAAAGATCAGAAGATTAAAAATACAATAGTAAAGGGTCCTATTTATAGGAAACTAGTAGCTTAAGAATTACAAAGATGAGTAAATGACATAAAAATCCACTTCCGGGCCCACTTGGTGTGTGCTTGGGCTGAGCATTGAAGCATTTTCGTGTAGAGACTCTTCTTGGAGTTAAACGCCAGCTTTTGTGCCAGTTTGGGCGTTTAACTCCCACTTTGGTGCCAGTTCCAGCGTTTAACGCTGGGAATTCTGAAGGTGACTTTGAACGCCGGTTTGGGCCATCAAATCTTGGGCAAAGTATGGACTATCATATATTGCTGGAAAGCCCAGGATGTCTACTTTCCAACGCCGTTGAGAGCGCGCCAATTGGGCTTCTGTAGCTCCAGAAAATCCACTTCGAGTGCAGGGAGGTCAGAATCCAACAGCATCTGCAGTCCTTTTCAGTCTCTGAATCAGATTTTTGCTCAGGTCCCTCAATTTCAGCCAGAAAATACCTGAAATCACAGAAAAACACACAAACTCATAGTAAAGTCCAGAAAAGTGAATTTTAACTAAAAACTAATAAAAATATACTACAAACTAACTAAATCCTACTAGAAACATACTAAAAACAATGCCAAAAAGCGTACAAATTATCCGCTCATCACTCAGCTACTCAGCTTGGCTTGGCATGCCACGCCCTTTTCTTGCAGCTAGCCTGGCGTGCCATGCCTTCGAGCTCAAGTGGCACGCCCAGTGTAATTCCTTTCTTCTTCCTCTCTAGATACTTGAACTGGCGTGGCACGCCCAAGTCTGGCGTGCCACGCCCTCAAGAAAGCATGATCATCCTCCTCTGGAGATTTGAACTAGCGAGGACGCTCAGGTCTGGCGTGCCACACCCTTAGTGAACTCTTCCTCCCTCTTCTCTAGAATGTTAAACTGGAGTGCCACGCCCTTGATAAGGGCTTCATTCTTTTCTTTGGTCAACTACACTGGCGTGCCACGCCTATGTCTCAAGTGGCACGCGCTTGGTGTGAGTAATCTTGGCGTGCCACGCCTCAATCATCAAGTGGCACGCCCCTCTTCATGTTGCCTTGGCGTGCCACGCCTAAAGTCCAAAGTGGCACACCCATTGATCTTCTTCCATGGAGGCTTGTGCTAGCATGCCATACCTTCGATCTCAAGTGGCACGCCTTTGTTGAGGTTGCATTCTTCCTCTCTGGACCAATGAACTGGCGTGCCACGCCTTCGTTTTCAAGTGGCATGCCCATTATGGTGTTGAGTCTCTTCAAGCTTGGCGTGCCACGCCTAGAAATCAAGTGTCACGCCCATTCATTCTTGACTTGGCGTGCCACACCTCAAGTCTTAAGTGGCACGCCCTTGTTGGTGCTTCCTTCATGCTCCTCTGCTCGAATGCATTGTCGGGCCACGCCTTTGACCTCAAGTGGCATGCCCCTTGTAGATGATGGAGTTGGCATGCCATGCCCAGCCTGGTGTGCCACGCCCTTTATGGGTCTTCAAGAATTCTCTCTAGAGTTTATAGTTGGCATGCCACGCCTAGTCTTGGCGCGCCACGCCTGGTCTTGGCGTGCCACGCCCATACTAAAGCTCATTGTCCCTTCTCTGGAGTTTATAGCTGGCGTGCCACATCTAGCCTTGGTGTGCCACGTCCATTGTGCTTTATCTCCCTGGCATGCCACGCCTGGCCTTGGCGTGCCACGCCATGCCATGCCCATTCAAATCCTTGGCATTTGCACCAAGTGGAATGCCCAGCACACACGCCCAGTTTATCTTTCTTGCTTCCTTCTTCTTTTGTTGCTCTTTTCACCTGAAATTCAACACAACTCATTTCAAAGCAACGTATCATAATATTCACCATTTTATTCATGAAATTGCATTAATTGAATGAGATTTCATTATTTCTCTAGTCCTTTTAGATTAGAGAAAGAGGTAGATGATGCAAGTCATTACAACACCAAACTTAAGTTTTGCTTGTCCCCAAGCAAATCAATGTGAATTATTCTTAATGGATTGAGACTTGATCCTAACAAGAGTGTGTTCATAATTAAATTTAAAGGCTAAGTATCAACTCATTCATGAACCTTATTATTTTCATACCACAATGAACTCTTAGACCTTTGAGGACCCTTTTAAGTCCTTACTTCTAGAGCCCTTTCTATTGACTGTCTCCTTAAAGTAGTAAGACTTGTTCTTTTTCTTTTGATTGCTCTTTTCTTTTCACTTCTCTTTTGTTACTATTTGATTGACCATGACTCAAAGTGTTTTGTCTCAAGACGATCCTTTTGATTGAGGTTTCAATTAGTACTCCCAAACTAGTTGGTTTTACGGTACTAGGTGTTGAACACTGATGAGCGGATAATTTATACGCTTTTTGGCATTGTTTTTAGGTAGTTTTTAGTAAGTTCAAGCTACTTTTAGGGATGTTTTCATTAGTTTTTATGTTAAATTCACATTTCTGGACTTTACTATGAGTTTGTGTGTTTTTCTGTAATTTCAGGTAATTTCTGGTTGAAATTGAGGGACTTGAGCAAAACTCTGAAAAAGGCTGACAAAAGGACTGCTGATGCTGTTGGAATCTGACCTCCCTGCACTCGAAGTGGATTTTCTGGAGCTACAGAACTCTAAATGGCGCGCTCTCCACGGCGTTGGAAAGTAGACATCCAGAGCTTTCCATCAATATATAATAGTTCATACTTTATTCGGAAATTGACGACGTAAATTGGCGTTGAACGCCAAGTACATGCTGTTGTCTGGAGTTAAACGCCAGAAACACGTCATGATCCGGAGTTGAACGCCCAAAACACGCTATAACTCGGCATTCAACTCCAAGAAAAGCCTCAGCTCGTGGATAGATCAAGCTCAGCCTAAGCATACACCAAGTGGGCCCTGGAAGTGGATTTATGCATCAATTACTTACTCATGTAAACCCTAGTAGCTAGTTTATTATAAATAGAACTTTTTACTAGTGTATGTCTGGATGCCTAGTCCTTAGACCTTCATGGGGGCTGGCAATTCGGCCATGCCTGAACCTTTCACTTATGTATTTTCAACGGTGGAGTTTCTGCACACCATAGATTAAGGGTGTGGAGCTCTGCTGTACCTCAAGTTTCAATACAATTACTATTACTTTCTATTCAATTCTCTTTTATTCTTATTCCAAGATATACGTTGCACAACACTTTGATGAATGTGATGATCCGTGACACTCATCATCATTCTCACCTATGAACGCGCGTGACTGACAACCACTTCCATTCTACCTTAGGCCGGGCGCATATCTCTTAGATTTCCCAACAGAATCTTCGTGGTATAAGCTAGATAGATGGCAGCATTCATGGGGATCCGGAAAGTCTAACCTTGTCTGTGGTATTCCGAGTAGGATCCCGGGAATCCGGAAAGTCTAACCTTGTCTGTGGTATTCCGAGTAGGATTCCGGTATTGAATGACTGTGACGAGCTTCAAACTCCTGAAGGCTGGGCGTGATGACAAACGCAAAAGAATCAAGGGATTCTATTCCAACCTGATTGAGAACCGACAGATGATTAGCCGTGCTGTGACAGAGCATTTGGACCATTTTCACTGAGTGGATGGGATGTAGCCATCAACAAGGGTGATGCCTCCAGACGATTAGCCTTGCAGTGACAGCGCATAGGACCATTTTCCCGAGAGGATTAAAAGTAGCCATTGATGATGGTGATGCCCTACATACAGCTTGCCATGGAAAGGAGTAAGAAGGATTGGATGAAGGCAGTAAGAAAGTAGAGATTCGAAAGGATTCTAGCATCTCCACACGCCTATCTGAAATTCCCACTATTAATTTACATAAGTATTTCTATCCCTTTTTATTTTCCATTTATTATTAATTTTCGAAACCCATAACCATTTAATCTGCCTAACTGAGATTTACAAGGTGACCATAGCTTGCTTCATACCAACAATCTCTGTGGGATCGACCCTTACTCACGTAAGGTATTACTTGGATGACCCAGTACACTTGTTGGTTAAGTTGAACGGAGTTATGATCACACCAGGGATTATTAAGATCCCAATTCATCACACCATGATCTCTTTGGGGTATTTTTGATTTCATACAAATACAAAGAGACCAACTTTGATGATCACAATTTTGTCCACCAAACACCCGTAAAAATTTACTTTCCCAGGTCACTCTTTGATGATTCCATATTTGATGATATATTTTGACTCAATTTGGATAGATTTTATCACATAAACTCACACTTAAGCACCAAAATAGCATACTTTTGTGTTTGATCCCTAAATTGAACCTAAAAGTGAAAACATGCATTTTTGTGCCTAAATTAGTTATTTTAATTCCACTTTCATGTCATTCGATGCCGTGATATGTTTTGTGAGTGATTTTAGGTCATTGAGGTAAGGCTAGGAAAAAGTGGAAGAAAGCATGTACAAGGGAGAAAACATGAAGAAAACAAGAAAAATCACACACAACCATGTGTGCGTGCGCACAAGCATCCGTGAGCGCGCACAAGAAGAAATTTGCTTGTGTGCGTGCGCACAAGCACCTGTGCGTACGCACAGGTCGACATTCAGAAAAATGTGCATACGCACACATCTGTGTGTACGCACAGGACCTTGCACGTGGTTTCATTAATGAAACACGTGCTGCGCAATTTTTAAGGGCTTTTGGCCCAGATTTTGAAGGCTAGAGGCTGAATTGAAGTGCTATATGAAGGGAGTATCAACACATATGGAGGCATTGGTTATTATTAGGTTTTGGTTAGTGTTAGGAAGCTTCCATAAATAATTTAGGAGTAGGAGTAGGAGTAGTGTAGAAATTCTCTCTAAGGGTTTTACAAATTTTCATTGTAGCATTTTATAGCAAGCTTTGATCTTTGATTTTGCTCATCTTTATTGTAAGTACTCTTAATCTTCTCTTTAATTACATCACTTTTGCTTTTATTTTTTTATGGTTGAAGTTACTGTGTTTATATATGCAATTTTGGTATCTTGGAGTTTTGATTGATGAATTTATTGTTTTATGCTTTCTTTATGCTTGTTTGGATGTTTATTGTTGATATGGTGAATATTTTGGTTATAACTTTTAATTTTCTTTGCAATTTCCATGTTTTGTTTTTATGCCCACAAGGTGTTTGTGAAAATGCCAATTATGAGTTTTGAGTAGATTTTCACACCTTGGCTTGGGATTTGAGTTCCTAGGATACTAGAGTCATAATGTCCGACATTTAGTGGGAATACTTGGGTAGTTAGTTGACTCTTGTTTCCATTGATGCTAGTTTTTTACTAACTAGTTTGGTAAGTTAGCTAAGACTTATGGATTAAGGTCAATTATGCTTGTTTGACCTACTCCTCGATGTTAGGGGTTAACTAAGTGACATTGACTCATCATAGTTGCCATAGTTGTGGTTATGGCGATGATAGGGTTCCTTGGATTCTCATTCCCAAGTCAAGGCTCTTTTATACATATCTTAGCATTTTCACTAGTTTTGATCTTGTTTCCTTTTCCCTTGCATTAATTTCCAATTTTGATAATCTCTTAGTTCTTTTATTTCTTAGCTCTTTTAATCTTTAGTTCTTTGATTTTAAAACCCCTTTTCCTCACAACTGAAAGTGTGTGACACTTCAATTGCATCCTAAGGAAAGATGACCCGAGGTTGAATTACTCTCGATCTCTATTTATATATTTTGTATTTGAATTAAACTTTGATGATTTGGGATTGAATTGCCGGTTTGGACTATACTCACAACAGAACTATTTTATCTAATTTCTGAACCGGTGCAAATCCAAAGTCATCAAGGTTTTGGCGCCGTTGCAGGGGAATGTAATTGGTGTTATATCTTAGGTTGTTGTAAATATGTTGATAGTGTAAATATCTTAATTTTTGGTTGTTTGGGTTTTTTTTTATTAATATTTGGGTGTTTGTTTTTCTTGTTTGTTAATGTCTTTTGCTTTTATTTCTTACTTTTTTTGTGAGATATCACCTTTGTTGCTTGGAGCTTAGTTGTGATTGTTTTGTAGGGTATGATGAACTTAAGTTGGGATTGTATTAAGGAATGGGAGAAGGGATGGAGGGAGGAGCAATCTTCCCCATACTACAACGAGAAAAACCCTTCCCCACACTTTCCCCTATGTGAGTATCAAACCCAAAGATAAGAGAGATACCCCATACACAACCCTCAACTACCAAACCATCAAGCGCCATACCATACACCTCCATGGAATCAAAATGTCTATACACCTTGTTACCAACTATATGAACCATCACCCCCTTATACACCACCTCAATATCCCCACCCACATGACACACCTTCAACTACACAACCTTTCTCCCAACCTTTGAACTTTCTCTTCCACCAAATTGTGAAATTTTCCAACCCTTGCCGCAAGAAGAACAATACCTTCAAGCATTCTTTCAAGAGCAAGAAGGATTTCGAAGGAAGCAAGGGGAATTCATGGCTACCATAGCCGAAGTGGTAAACCTCCTAGCGTCACTACGCTCAAGCAATCAAGACATTCCCTTTGAGGAATGTGGAGGAGAAATGAAGGAGTGTAGAGAGGAGGATAACATGGAGCCTCAAGGAAAAGAGGAAGAGTTAGAGTTTGAAGTGCAACAAGAGGAAGAAAGGGGAGTATGTGAACCGAAGGAGAGAGAGGGAGAATTGAGAGAGATTGATCAAGATGAGGATTCCATCATTGGCGATTTTTTGTCCTCCTTGGTCAATCCCGTCAATGATCCTAGTGAGCCTCTTCCCATAAAGTTTGATAGAGACATCGAGGTAGACTTCTCACAACCTCCTTGTTATGGCTTGAGTGATAGGGAAGAGAAGGAAGAAGTGGGTGAGGAAGCAAATCCCAACTAAGGACAAATTGAGTGGGTAACAATTTCCTCTATGAGCTTCATAGGCCCACATCAATATGCTCTCTTGAAAACAGATTATTAACTTAAGGTGCTTCTTGG
Source organism: Arachis stenosperma (assembly GCF_014773155.1). NCBI lineage: Eukaryota > Viridiplantae > Streptophyta > Magnoliopsida > Fabales > Fabaceae > Arachis > Arachis stenosperma. The sequence goes on along the minus strand of NC_080380.1, from coordinate 77,454,587 downwards.
AGTAATAAGTGGTGAAGGATTGGGTGTTGGTTGCCAAGTGGATTCAAGGTATAAATGGTGCAAGATACAATTAGGAGGATTCCAAGGTTTGAGTGAGTGCTTCAAAGGTGGTTTAGGAGATTGTTCATCCGAGCGCACAAGTGAAGATCAACAAGAGGGTGATAGAGAAACTAAAGTATGAGATCCGGGCATTAATTTCAAAAGTCAACACTCATGGATCCTAGTTGCTAGCTTGAAATCTCTTAAGATTTTGATGCAATTCATTTGGGACCCCGGAGGTCAAATCAAGAGCAAACTTGGTTGGAGATTCAAGGAGGAGTGGAAACATAAGCCATCCTAACAAGGATCTCCTTAAAGTCCAACTTAAGGACTTTAAACCAAAGTGCTAGGTGGGAGACACCCCACCATGGGTGATATCCTTTCATATAAAAATTTGTTTGTCACAAGTACAAACCCCTAAAATTAATAACAGAAGTATTTAAACCTCGGATCGTTCTCCCTAGGAATTGCAAACAAGTGTTCTTGTTATTGGTTATGAGTTATGTTTAGGGATTTGATAAGAGACATGAATGATAAATGGCAAGAAAGTAAACTAATAGGTAAAAAGGTCTTGGCAAGGTTTAGTGGTCAAGGATCTATATCCCTATCACTAACCACAACATGAGAGTTGGCAAGGATCAATCTCATTAAATCATCCTCTAACTAATCGTAAAGGAAAGTCAAATGAGCTATATCAATCCAAGTCCATAAGTTCTAACTCTCTACTAATCCAATTAGTGAGAACTAGAATTAATGGCTCCCAATCATCATATACTTGGACATTAGTAACTCAGGAATTCCTAACTTACCTCTCGAAGCCAAGAACATAAAATTCTACTCTAACACTCCTCCAAGCATTTTATCAAACACTTGGAAGGTACAAAAGGAAAGTATAGTAAATCAACAACAAGAACAAAATCTAACAACAACTAATTGCAAAGAATTAACAACAACAATTAAAGAAAACAAGATTTACATGAATTACCTCAAATTGCATTAAAGGAAAATAGAAGAAGAAAGAGTGCATCAACAACAAAGTAAACAATTACAAGAATGAAATACAAAATTAGAGAAAAGAAGAGTAGAGGAACAAGAAATTGTAAAGAAAAAGTAAATCAAAGCATGAATTAAACCTAGATCTAAGAAGAGATTAAGCTAAACCTAAACCTAATCCTAATCTAAGAGAGAAGAGAGAGCTTCTCTATCTAGAAACTAACTTTCCCTCCCAAAACTAAACTAAAACTAACTAAGTGTCTAAGTGTCCCATTCATCTTTAATCCTTGGGTTAAATAGCATCAGAAATGAGTTGGATTGGACCCAAAATGCTTCAGAAATCGCTGGCCATGAGTTGCATTTAATGAATCACGTGCCATCACCGACATGTACACGTACAGTGTGCGTGCACATCCCTAAACGCAATGCAACTATGGTAAATTTTATATTATTTTGAAGCCCCGGATGTTAGCTTTCCAACGCAATTGGAACTACCTCATTTGGACCTCTTTAGCTCAAGTTATGATCGATTAAGTGCAAAGAGGTCGGGCTTGACAGCTTTGCGATTCCTTCATTTCTTCATGAGTTCTCCATTTCTACATGCTTTTTCTTCATTCCCTCAATCCAATCTTTGCCTCCTAAGCCTAAAATCACTTAGCAAACACATCAATGTATCTAATGGAATGAAGGTGAATTAAATTTAGCTATTTTAAGAGCTAAAAAGCATGTTTTCACTCTAAAGCACAATTAAAGGAGAATAACAAAAACCATGCTAGCTCATTTAAAAAATGTGAGAAAAGTTGACGAAACCCTCTAAATCCAACACAAGATAAACCCTAAAAATGAGGTTTATCAGTAATATCCTTCTAACTTTCTCTTAGCTTTTATACATTGAATAATTGGTTATCTTGCTTGGTTAGTTGTCTTTATTTTGATGTTTGTTAGGTAATTTTAGTAGAATAATGTATTTTTGGAGTTTTTTTTGGTGATTTGGGACTTGAAAACCTGTTTTGGATGTCATGTTTGATGCCTTAGAGGCAAATTTTTTGTTGCAGGAACAGAGTCCTGTGCGTATGCACAGCATCGTGCGCGCGCACAGTTTCCCTATTTTTCCGTCCCTGGCATACGCACAACACCGTGCGCACGCACACTCCTAAACACTCCCTCAGTTCATAGCACGCGCACAGTTTGTGCATGTGTACACTGCCCCTTTTTCCACCTGTGCATCCCACACCATGCATGCGTACGCACACCTTACCTTGATTGCTTTAAAAAAAATGCTTTCTGTGCGTGCGCACAGTCCTGTGCGCACGCACACATCTTGAGACCCTCTCTGCCAGGAGCGCTCACACACCCGGTGTGTATGAATGCTCCAATTGTTTTTTTGAATGTGCATATGCACACTCCATTGTACGTACGCACAAGTCACGATCTAGGCGTCAATCAGAAAGGGTGCCCTGTTTTGCCCCTTTGTCTCTTCTTTCTTCTTTCTTCTTTCTTTTTTTCGTCTCTCTTTCTTCTCTTCTCCGGCGAAGCTCCACCATCGTGAGCCTCGCAGTGGCTAACACGAGTGCTACTGTTACATATCTTTTTCTTTTCCATCCTTCAACTTTGCAATTTCCTTGTTTTAATCTTCTTTGTTATGTTTATTGCTTGCTTAATTTGTGTTTTCTTTATTTAACTTTGGTAATTTAGCTTATGTTTTGTTTAATTGCATTGCAAGTGTTCAATTTTTGATTTGTGGGTTGTTGATGCTTGAATTTTGGCTTGAATTTGTTGAACTTGTGCACGGCGCTCCATGTGTTTGACATAATTCCTGAATGAACTTTTAGTTTAATACATATGTTGTCGCGACCATGTGGGTTAAACTATCTCCTTGTTTGGCATTCTAATCAAGAATTATGAACATTTGAATGGTTATATTTTCAATAATGTACTTGTTGTTTATTGCTTTGAGTTGCTAACACTAAATTGATATGCAAGAGTGACATTTGATTTCTTATTTAGTACAATTTTTAAGAAGTGCATATTGAATTTAGTGAATTGAATGGAATTGCTTCTTCATCATGGTTTTTAAGTCAATATAATTACATAACAAGGTATTTGTTCCTTGTTAATGCTTTGCATTTTTTGAGTTGAATTGACTTGGTTTTTATCATGACTTGTCACTTTTTGTAACAAGCACCTTATACATGTGATTATTTCATTGTTCTTGAGGATGAATAAGTAATGTTCTTTTCATTAGTGAGTTAGTTTTTGTTTGTTATGCTATTTTACATTAATTTTAGGCTTTCACTTGCACAATTTCAATATCCAATATCTCCTAAATTCAATTCACTCTTGTTATAATTGCCTAAGCTTGCTTGTGTTTAATTGATTTTCATTCATTGCTTGCATCTTTGGCCATTTAATTTAGGAACTCATGCTTAAATTTTGACTGTGTGGATGCTATTTTCACTGGCTGTTGTGCGTTCTAACCGCACGCATAATTGGAATACACACATGGCTAACTTTTTATCATACCACACCATTATGAAAACTTCCTCAATTAGATGCTTATTTACTTACTCCTTTTTCTTTTTGTGTCACTTGCCCTATGATTCCTAATTATACTTTATTCATTCTTTTTTGAGGATGAGACACAAAGGCAAGGAACCGGTAGAGGAGGAGGATACCGAGGATGGATATGCCAAGAATACATTGGACTTGGAGATCTCCATGCAACCCGATCCCCCGCATCCAACAGTTAAAGGTAGAGCGCATTAGAGCCATTCTCCCCGGATTGTGTTCATGCACGGAGGACCGTGCAACGCTTAAGTGTAGGGGAGGATTCAGCATTTGTTGGGGCGTAAATTTCTTTTCCGAACATTCTGCACTTCATTTTTGTTTTCTTTTATTATGTTTCTTGTAGATATTTGGAGTGTTTTTTATTATTGCATTGCATTTTATTCTAGTACATATATCTTAGACTATTCATAGTTTATATCTATTGCATTTTTCATCTTTTGCATAGTATATATTTTATATAGATAGAAGCTGTGATTGGATGATGTGAATAATATGGCACCTAGTTCAATTTTGTCCTAATTGTTCATATTAGTTTTTGCGATGTTGAAAATTAGAAATAGAACTAGGAAATTTTTGAAAAATTGCATCCATCACATCATGCATACATATAGGAAATAATTTTGGTGAAAAACAAAAAAAATTTCAAGAATTTTGTTTTTAGGGCGTTCTATTGAATTGATTTGGGAAATTCCTTTTTAAACTTGCTTGAATGTTTTTTATGGAACATAGAAGAGAGATAAAACAAAATACCTTGTGAGTTTTTGAGCTTTAATGAGTGGTTACACATTTTAACCACTATTTTTGTTCATTGTGTGTTATATCTCTTCTACGATTGTGATCTTAGTTTTGTTTGATTCTTTATTTCCAATGATTGGTGTTTTGAATGCATTGAGCATGATTGAGGCCATTTTTTATTAAAGCTTACTTAACCCATATGGCCTACCATTTGCATCTACCATTGTTAACCCTTTGTGCTTTATTTACCACATTATTCTTGATATTAGCACATTACAACCATAAGCAGAAAACCATGATTTGTCATTAATTGTATCCTTGATTAGCTTAGGTTGAGAAGTGTGTTACATTCAAATGTGGGAGAATTTCGAGAAACATTGGTAGTGAATGAAAATGTTTAACTTGGGTATTTCATTGAAAGTCTTGGAAAATGGGTGTATTCATGTATGAACTACTAAACCCTATGCATTTATCTTCAAAAAAAAAGGGCAAAGGATACCCCAAAGAGAAAAGAAATGAATAAGAAATGCATATGTGATGTAAATGAAAAAGGCATACATGAATATTTGTGAAAAAGAAATTATGGAAGGTTAGGAGTGCATTTTGTTTTAATTTGGTTGATATAGGTTGAGTTAAATACTTAAACTAATCAAGGATGCAATTGAATTAGCCTACTTATTGGCCATATCTATCCAACCTTAACCTTAACCCCGTTACAACCCCATTAAGTCCTCATGATAATTGCATTCATGCATCACATGGTTGTTGATTGTTAGATGAAGAGCAAATCCTTGAAAGCATAATTAGGAAGAGACTTGAGTGATTAAGCCCAAAACACCAAGCGTTGAGAGTGTATATGATACGTAAAATTTAGATTTCACGTAATTACCGGCAAGTATACCGGGTCGTATCAAGTAATAAAACTCACAAAGAGTGAGGTCGATCCCACGAAGATTGGTAGATTAAGCAACTTTAGTTAATGGTAAATTTAGTCAAGCAAACATAGTTTTGATTTCATGAGCATTTTGATTTTTGAACATAATTGCAAGAATGTAAATGACACAAAATGTAAAGAACTAGAATAGAGAAATAAAATGAAAGTAAATGACGGAAACTTAAAGTGCAAGAAACTTAAATGACATCAAAGATAAATTGCAAGGAATTAAAGGTTGCAGAAATTTAAAGAACATAAGAGTAAATGGCAAGAAATAAAGAAACAGAATGTAATAACAAGAATAGTAAATTGACAGGATGTAGAAGGGAGTTGGGCAATGGGTTTTCAAACACTAAGAACAAGAGAAATAAGAATTAATGATAGAGAGGATCATTAGGGATCAGAGATGCTAGTTTTCATGAATTGATGTTAGTCAAATCTTCCTCAATCATGGGTATAGATCCATGGCAAGTGGGTGATTGAATCCCAATCTCTTGGTGATTCAATCTCTCTCAACATAACCAATTGCCACTCTCGTGATCTAATTGTTCATGAGAAGAGATGAAGCTCAAATCTAATCCAGCCACACAATTCCTATAATCTCAACCAAGGAGAGTTACATCTCACATACTAACCAAGGTATATTGATTAAAGAAATCATGAAAGGATGAACTCTAAACTGAATTATGTAGCTCATTCCTCAAATTCACCACATAATTCATGTAGATTAACCCCTCTCTCGATGGTGGTTGAATCTATGAAGAGCAAGAGTTCCCTCTTTAGATCAACCACTAGAATTGAGGAGGAGAAGATGGGTTCACCAATTCATTCCAACAAACAGAGCTCCTCCCCCTAATGAAAGTGGGGTTTAGTGAGTCATTGCTCCAATTTCAACAACAATTGCCATAAATCAAAATTAAACTAAATGTAAAGGAAGAAGAAGAAGAAGAAGAATGAAGTGCTTAAAACTTGAAAATGAAGAAGAAGAATTCCAATAGAAAACCAAAGATGAGCTTTCCGGGAGAGTACCCGGAAGTTCTAACAAAGCCAAGTACAAGTGCTAAAAGTGTATAAAAATTCTAAGTGTCAAAAAGTATTCAAAAGTCCCCAACAAGTACATCAATCTCTTCTATTTATACTACTCCCAAAACTTCTTCAGAGATCTTCAATTTGGGTTAGCAATGTGGGCTTTCTCATTGTTGCATTCTTGGTTCAATTGAAGAAGTTGTTGGCCTTTGTGATGAATAGGGGAAGCAGAGCAAGTTGGCAACCATTCTGGCCCATTGAGGGGCGTTATTGGCAATAACTCCAAGCCTAATGCACGTTGGCAACGTGCATGACATTTTCCTGGAAGTGAAGTATGAGACTTGGGCGTTGCTAGCCCAAGTTGTTGCTAACAACTTGCTTCTCCTCTTCTTGGCTCTACTTTCATGCTAAATGTAGCCCAGAATTTGAGTGTCAACCTTCTGCCTCAATATGGACTACTATACATCATTGGAAAGCTCTTGATGTCTATTTTCTAATGCCACTGGAATCATCTCAATTGGACTTTCCTAGCTCAAGTTATGGTTCCTCAAAGAAGGTAAGGTCAAGCTGCCAAGTTGTTGCCAAAAACGCACCTTCACTCCCAAGTTGGCAACGTGCTCGTGCCTAGCCTCCCAAGGCAGGGGCTTGGGGCTGGCGTTGTTGCAAAACACGCCCCCTATCTAGCACGTTGGCAACGTGCTCGTGCCACACTCCAAGGCTAATCTCTAGCCTTCTTGAATTTCACTTCATGTTCTTGTTTCTAGGGCCTAAAGATGACTCTGGTTTGGCTTCAATTTTGTGCTCCACCATAGACTATTATATATGGTTGGAAAGCTCTGAATGTCAGCTTTCTAATGCAACTGGAAGCACTCAATTTGGATCTCTATAGCTCAAGATATCTTCCATTGAAGAGGACATGGTCAGGCTGCCTTGTTGGAGTTGTTGTGGATAACGCCCATACATTCCAAATTAGCAACGTGCATCACAATTTCCTCACCATCCTGGCGTTGTTGCCAAACACTCCTTCTCTTCAGCACGTTGGCAACATGCTCGAGCCTTTCTCAAGGCTCCATGTTTGCTTCCTGGCGTTGGCAACGTGCATGGCAAGGCTTTTGGGCGTTGGCAACTTGATTGGTGCCCTTCCTGGCGTTGGCAACGTGCATGGCAAGGCTTATGGGCGTTGGCAACTTGATTGGTGCCCTTCCTGGCGTTGGCAACGTGCATGGCAAGGCTTATGGGCGTTGGCAACGTGGTTGGCAAGACTTGGCGTTGGCAACTTGATTCTGGCGTTGGCAACTTGGCTGGCAGCACATTCTGGCGTTGGCAACCTGAATGGTGCATGTCCCTGGCGTTGGCAACTTGAATGGTGCATGTCCCTGGCGTTGGCAACTTGGCTGGCACCCAAGACTTGGTGCCTAGCCAAGCAACCATTTCTGGCGTTGCCAAGGATAACGCCAATGATAGTGGCGTTGGCAACGTGCTCGAGGTTGTTTCCTATGGTGCCAAAGTTGCTTGGCGTTGCCTTGAATAACGCCTATGGTTCTTGGCGTTGGCAACGCCCTCGAGCTCCTCTCCAAGGCTTCATTCTTGTGCTTGGCGTTGCCTTGAATAACTCACTCCTTTCTCCAAGTTGGCAACGCCCAAGTGCTCTCCAGGGGCTGCCTTGGCGTTGCCTTCAACAACGCAGCCTATTCCTCAAGTTGGCAACGCCAACTTTGCTTCTCCAGGGCTTCCTGATGTTGTCCTCAATAACGCACCCTATTCCCAAGTTGGCAACGCCAACTTCTTGTTCTTCAAGGTTGCCTGGCGTTGCCTCCAACAACGCACCACATTCCCAAGTTGGCAACGCCAACTTCTTCTCCTTGGTTGCCTGGCGTTGTCCATAAAAACGCCCCTTTTTCCCAAGTTGGCAACGCCAACTTCTTGCCTCCATGCTTCCTTGTTTCATCACCTATCATCAACAAAGGAAATGGCTTCAAAGTTTTACCAATTCATGCAATAAATTTCATGAGATTCATTCATACTCATTCATATATGTATTCTTTAAATCATTTGTATGAATTTGGCTAGAATCAACATGTTCCTTGGTATTCTCATGCATGGAGACAAAACTCATAAAAGAACTTGTTTATTTAGAGAAAATGAGTGAAATTAAGCTAAAACCAACTAAACTAACTAACTAATATAGCAAATATGCACTTGCATCACAACACCAAACTTAAACATTGCTTGTCCTCAAGCAAAATATAAAGGACTTTGTCACAAGAATCTAAGATGTAAGACTTGAATGTTTTTCCAGAGAAGAATTTTTTTTCATTGAACATGTCATCCTCATTTGTGTGGTCATTAATTTATTGTAATTGAACACAAATATTCAACTTTTTCAATTAAAATGCTTGCTTCAATACTGAATTGGTTAACTTCACTAGACTTCTTCTATACCTTAGCACATGACCCTTGAACCATTCTTTCCTTGATGCTTCTCTTTTTTTTTTATATTCCCCTTTTTTTTTTCATTTTAAATGAGCTCGAAATCTTGTCTTAAGGCGGCTCTTTAGCATAAGCTTTCAATCAACAATCCCAAACCAGTTGGTTCAAGTTGTTAAGTGTTGAGACACTCTTAAAGATTTACTAACTCAAGCCTCTCTCCTTAACACATTCAGTCACAGGCATATAACATTGAAATCTTGTTTGGATAGTGGTGTCCAGCACCTCTTTGGGTTGCTAAATGTTCTGTTATAGAGCTACTCTTGATTGTGGGTTTTCAATCGATAATCCCGAGTTAGTTAACTCAAGTTACCGGGTGATGAAGCACCCCTCGGATTTACTAGCCCAAGTATGTCTCTTAACATCAATCACCACAGACACATATCCAAATTTTGTCATTGATGCCTAGCCTTTCATTCTTTGTACTCTATTTTCTTTATTGTCAAGGTTATTTGTGCTTTTACTGATAAAGTCTTTGTGATCCTTAACCGAACTAGCCTTGTATAAGCAAGCATTCTTTTGAATTTCTTGAACATTGATTCTTTCACAATAAATGCATGTATGTTAGCACTTTTCTCATGGGACAACATGATTCTTTTTAAGCTAGAATTCTCTCTGTTCTTGCTCAAACTACATCTTTTATTCCAATGACAAGTAAAAGTATTAAGGACAAGCAACCATTCCAAATCTGTGAGTGGTGATGCATGGAATGGGCAATCATAAAAGACAATGCTTCAAAAAGAAAATGCATCCTAGAAGGTATACCATATTTCAGACATACATCTTCTTTATTTAATAAAACATAAAGAAACATAAAGAAAAACAAAGGAACTTCACCACCTTTAGTCTTCATGTCCCTTTTCCTTTGCTTGATTCTCCTTGCTTTCCTTTGCCCTTTGGATCTTGTTTCTTTTTACTTCTTAACTCTCCTTTTTGTTTTGTTGTTGCATCCCCCTCTTCTCGCCAAATTCCTGAGCTTATCATTGTCTCCTTTAGCCTCTGTTGATTAAATCTCACCCTTGCAAGTTCTTGCTCTTCAAATATCTTGCGAGCTTCATTAAAGGTTTTAATTTGTGGGTTGAGTAATGGTGGTGTGGAACAGAGGTAACTGAGCTTTTCTTGGGTGCATATATCATAGTCAAGTCTGTCCTTGTGCCTGGCTTCCCTGAACATTCTACTTTCATTGAAATCTTTGTGAAATGTATCATGTCTAGCATCCAACCTATGGAGAAGTTCCCTTTGCTGAGCTTGCTCTTTCCTTAGTTGAGCTTGTTCTTGTATCACTTTCTCCATGGCTTTTTCATGTTCCATAGTTGAATTGTTGATGGCTTCCTGCATCTTGGCATATTGTTCTTGTTGTAGTTCCATCATGTGTGCTTGGTATTCATTTTGTTGGTTCATCCATTGAACTTGAACCCCTCTTTGTTGGTCCATCAATTGCCAAAGGTCCCTTTGTTGTTGAGCTTGTTCCTCTTGGCTTCTTTGAATTTGTGAATATTGCCCAGAAATCCCTTCCAAGGCGGCTTGGAGTTGGTTCATGTTCAAGGTATGAGGTTCTTCCATTTCTTGAGGCTCCTCCTCTTGTCTTGCTTCTTTCCTTTTCTTCCTTCTTGCTAAAGGTTGCCTTTCCAATTGGGTTGTGGTGATGAATTCCAACCTTTCTCGAGTAAGAGGTTTTCCAACAGAGACCAAATCAGTTTCTCCAAATTCTTCCAGAGGCACTCCAGCTTCTTCACATAGGCGCAGAATGGTACTAGGATATCCTAGCCAGCTGTCCTGTTTGACTTTTTGAGCTATGTCAATGATGTTCTTGGCTATAATGTCTCCAACATTGATTTCTCCTCCTTTCATTATACAATGGATCATTATTGCTCTATTCACGGTTACCTCAGAATTATTTGAAGTGGACATCAATGATCTCCTCACTATGTCATGCCATCCTTTTGCTTGAGGTATGAGATCACCTCTCCGAAGTTTGAGTGGTTGTCCATGTGAATCCAGCACCCAATCCGTGCCTACTCTGCATAAGTCACTTACCACATCCATGTATCTTGGGTTATTTTCAACCCTTTCTTCATAGCTAGCTCGTTTGAACTGTTTTGCCTTGACCTTTAGCACCCTGTTGATGGTGTCCGGGCTAAAATCAACAGTCACACCTCTTACATAACTCATGTAAGGTTCTTCATCATCATATTCTCTTATCACATTAGTGTAGAACTCATGGATGAGAAGCATGCTCACTTCTTGAGGTTGGTCACAGAGAAGCTCCCATCCCCTTTTTCTGATTATTTTTTGTATTTCAGGGTATTCATCTTTTTTTAGCTTGAATGGTAGCTCTGGAACAACATCTTTGCTTGACATCCAACTAAAGATCCGCTCATTGTGTTTGGATTTGAATCTTCTTTCATCAAAGGTGTCTTGTCCTTCATCTCCTCTCCTATCCCTTGATGATGAGGCCATTGAAATTCACTTGCAAGGGTTGAATCTTCCACACCAAACTTAGATCAATGCTTGTCCTCAAGCATAAAGAAAGTAGTTGTGAATGAGAGAGGTATATGATGAGCACAGTGACTTAGAGAAGATAGAAAATGATGGTGAAGGAGGTTGAGTGTTTCGGTTATGTGAGAGATGTGATGTTTCAAGAGTTTTGTTGGGTAAAGATGAGGTTCAAGGCTAGCATTTGTGAAACATGGAATAGGTTGGAGGTTGAGTATGAGTTCGGGTACTTAAATGAGGTTATGGGGGTAGAAGAATGAGTGATGAAGAATGAGGTTTGATGAATATGGTTGAAGTATTTAAAGTGAAAGTTGGTGGGGAGGCATGGTTCTAGTGACATTTAAGGCTCGGTTATGGCATGGGGAGCATGCTTCCTTGTGCCCAATGCATGTTGAGTTGTTTTTCCCCATGCACAAAGTTCAAAACTCATGTGACTTCCCTTCCTTGTGTATCCGTGACCTCACTCACCAAGATTCTCCATCATTTCTTTCTTTCTTTCATTATATGCTTCCAAGATTCCCCATCACTTCTTTCTTTCTTTCCTGCAACAAAATTCCAAAAGTTTGAGATTCTTAAAGTGACATTAATAGCTAACAACTTATGATGATATTCCTATGCAAAATTGACTAAACTAAAATTAAAATTTATGAATTGATTCCCTAATCTATTTTTTCTAGCATTATTAATGTAAGTAAAGACACCAAACTTAGTTTGTGACTAAGTGCTCTATGGAATTAATTCCAAAGATAGCCACATCAAACTTAGTATTTTACCTACATTATATGCTATTTCTCGTTTTTTTCTTTTTTCTTTTTTTTTTTTTGAACAACTAAAATGATGACTATACTTTCATAGTCTAGCATTTTCGTGTATGTATGGACACCAAACTTAGTTTGTGGCTAAGTGTTGTAGAACACACTTTTGCCATTACTTCAAAATTGGCCACACCAAACTTAGTGCCTTGCATACACCATGTACTAGTCTACTTAATCATTATTGGTTACTAAAGTATGAAAATAAAAGACTCCCTGTGCATGGGTTGCCTCCCATGAAGCGCTTGTTTATTGTCCTTAGCTTGACAATGCAGCTTCTTTGCTCATGTTAAGAGTTGCACACTCTCTTCCTTGCTCCAAGGGCCACCAAAATAGTGCTTCACCCTATGTCCATTAGCTGTGAAGGTTTGTTTTGAGGCTTCATCAAGTAATTCGACATAGCCATGAGGTGATACTTTGGTGATGGTGTATGGACCAGTCCATCTAGACCTCAGCTTCCCAGGGAAAAACTTCAATCTTGAATTGAATAACAACACCCTTTGGCCTGGTTCGAATGTTCTTTGAGAGATCCTCTTATCATGCCATCTTTTTGCCCTCTCCTTGTATATTTTGGCATTGTCATATGCCTCCAATCTGAACTCCTCAAGTTCATTGAGTTGGAGCAACCTCTTCTCTCCTGCTGCTTGAGCATCTAGATTCAGAAGTTTGGTGGCCCAAAAGGCCTTATGTTCAAGCTCCACAGGGAGGTGGCATGCCTTTCCATACACCAACTGAAATGGAGATTTTCCTATGGGTGTCTTGAAGGCTGTCCTATATGCCCAAAGTGCATCATCCAGCTTCCTAACCCAATCCTTTCTTGTTGTTCCCACAGTTTTCTCCAAGATCCTTTTTAGCTCTCTGTTGGCCAGTTCAGCTTGCCCATTGGTTTGAGGGTGATATGGTGTGGCAACTTTGTGGGTAACACCATATTTGTGGAGTAGAGAGTTTAATTGCTTGTTGCAGAAGTGGCTTCCCCCATCACTTATGAGTCCTTTGGGCACTCCAAATCTAGTGAAGATGTTCTTCTTGAGGAATTGCAAGACCACGTTGGTATCACATGTGGTGGTGGCTATGGCTTCTACCCATTTGGAGACATACTCTACTGCTACCAAAATGTATTTGAATGTGTAAGATGGGGGAAAGGGTCCCATGAAATCTATTCCCCACAGATCAAAGAGTTCCACTTCCAAAATGAACTTTTGAGGCATCTCATTTTTCTTTGATAAACCCTCTGTTCTTTGACATTCATTGCAATGGCTCACAAACTCTCTAGCATCCTTGAAGATTGAAGGCCAATAGAAACCACTTTGAAGGACCTTTGCAGCCGTCCTTTCAGCCCCAAAATGACCACCATAGTTAGAGTTGTGACAATGCCATAGTATGTCCTTCATCTCATCCTCTGACACACATCTTCTTATCATCCTATCTGGACATCTTTTGAACAAAAGTGGGTCATCCCAGAAGAAGAATTTAGCCTCATGTAGCAGCTTCTTGACTTGTTGTTTTGTGTACTCTTGTGGAATGATTCTCCCCGCCTTGTAGTTGGCTATATCCGCAAACCAAGGGACATGTTGAATGTGCAAGAGATGTTCATCTGGAAATTCTTCATTTATTGATGGAAGGTTGTCTTGGCATGCATCTTGTGGTACCATTGATAAGTGATCAGCAACTTGATTTTCGTTGCCCTTTCTATCTTTTATCTCTATGTCAAACTCTTGTAGGAGTAGCACCCACCTGATTAGCCTTGGTTTGGCATCCTGTTTTGACATAAGATACTTAATAGCAGCATGGTCAGTATACATTAAGACTTTAGATCCAATCAAATATTGTCTAAACTTATCAAAAGCATATACCACAGCTAGTAGCTCTTTCTCTGTCGTGGTGTAGTTCTTTTGAGTTTCATTCAATACCTTACTTGCATAGTAGATAACATGAAGCTTCTTTTCCTTCCTTTGCCCCAACACAGCACCAATTGCAAGGTTACTTGCATCACACATGAGTTCAAAAGGTAGTCCCCAACATGGGGGTGTGATGATTGGTGCTGTGGTGAGCTTAGTCTTTAGAGTTTCAAAAGCATGTTTGCATTCATCATCAAAGAGAAAAGGATTGTCTACCACCAGCAAGTTGCTTAGTGGCTTTGCTATTTTGGAAAAATCTTTGATGAATCTCCTATAAAATCCAGCATGTCCTAAGAAACTTCTAACGGCTTTCACACTAGTTGGCAAAGGAAGTTTTTCTATAATTTCTACTTTTGCCTTGTCAACTTCTATACCCTTTCTTGAAATTTTGTGACCAAGAACAATGCCTTCGGGTACCATGAAATGGCATTTCTCCCAATTCAAAACTAAGTTGGTTTCTTGGCACCTTTTCAAGACTAAGGTAAGATGGTGCAAGCAAGTATTGAAGGAATCACCAAAAACAGAGAAATCATCCATAAAGACTTCAATAAATTTTTCTACCATGTCTGAGAATATTGATAGCATGCATCTTTGAAAGGTAGCTGGGGCATTGCAAAGTCCAAATGGCATTCTCCTATATGCAAAAACTCCAAAGGGGCAAGTGAATGAGGTCTTCTCTTGATCCGTGGGGTCAACTACTATCTGGTTATATCCAGAATATCCATCAAGAAAACAGTAGTAGGCATGGCCAGCCAACCTTTCAAGCATCTGGTCAATGAAAGGGAGAGGAAAGTGGTCTTTTCGTGTAGCATCATTCAGCCTCCTATAGTCTATGCACATTCTCCACCCTGTCACTGTTCGTGTTGGGATAAGCTCATTCTTCTCATTAACAATGACGGTCATCCCCCCCTTTCTTGGGAACCACGTGCACTGGACTGACCCAAGGGCTGTCAGATATAGGGTAGATGATCCCAGCTTTACACAACTTAAGGATTTCCTTTTGAACAACCTCCTTCATTGCAGGATTCAATCTTCTTTGGGGTTGTACCACCGGTTTGGAACCCTCCTCTAAGAGTATTTTGTGCATGCATATGGCAGGGCTTATGCCCTTCAAGTCATCAATGGTCCATCCCAACGCCTCTTTGTGGGCTTTCAATACTACAAGGAGCTTTTCTTCTTCCTCTGCATTCAATGTGGAATTGATGATCACTGGGAAGCTATCCTTCTCACCAAGGAATGCATATTTAAGATGAGGGGGTAGTGGTTTCAACTCTTGTTGTGGTGCCTCTTCTTTTGTAACTTCACTTGGTTCCTTTGATGCTTCCAACTTGTTCTCTTCTTGTCCCTTGATGTTATGGACTTCTTCTTGTTTCAATTGATGGTTTGTGTCGAGCACTTCTTCAACCAAAGAGTCTACTACATCAATCCTCATGCAAGTTTCTTTCTCAACAGGGTGTTGCATTGCTTTGAAGACATTTATGGTCATTTGCTCATCATGCACTCTGAAAATCATTTCCCCCTTTTCCACATCAATGATTGTTCTAGCTGTAGCTAAAAAGGGTCTACCAAGAATGACTGAATTGTTTCCCTCTTCATCCATGTCTAGGACCACAAAATCAGCTGGGAATATGAAGTTTCCCACTTTCACCAAGAGGTTCTCAACTACTCCATTTGGTACTTTGATGGATCTGTCAGCAAGTTGGAGTGACATCCTTGTGGGTTTAAGCTCTTCAATCATCATTTTCTTCATCATGGTAAGGGGCATTAGGTTGATGCTTGCTCCCAGGTCACAAAGTGATTTATCAACGGCCATGCTCCCAATCGTGCAAGGTATGAGGAAGCTTCCAGGGTCTTTGAGTTTTGGAGGTAGCCCTTGTTGAATGATGGCACTACACTCTTGATTGAGAATCACCGTTTCTTTTTCTTGCCAACTTCTCTTCTTGGTGATCAATTCCTTAAGAAACTTTGCATATAATGGCATCTGTTCCAGAGCTTCTGCCAAGGGGATGTTGATTTCAAGTTTCTTGAAGATTTCTAAGAACCTTGGGAATTGTTGGTCCTTTGCTCCTTTGTGTATCCTAGTTGGGTATGGAAGCTTGGGTACATAGGCTTTTACTCCTCCATTTTTGTTTTCTTGTTGTGGATTCACACTCTCCTTGCCATCACGGTTGCTTCCTTGGTTGGGTGGCTTGCCTTGTGGTTTGACAACCTCTTTGCCTTTGTTAGATGTTGAATTCTTTTCTTCATCCTGCCTCTTCACTTGTATCTCCACTGTGTCTTGCTCTTTGGATTTTGTTGCTTCTTTATTTGAACTTTCACCAACTACCTTGCCACTTCTTAACTGCAGAGCTTTACATTCTTCTCTTGGGTTGGGTATTGTGTCACTTGGGAGAACATTGGTTGGTCGCTCTGCTTGTTTGGCTAATTGTCCCACTTGTCTCTCAATATTCTTCATGGTGACCTCATGTTCCTTTTGTCCCTTGGCTAAGGCTTGAGTGGTTTGAGCAAGTGCTTGCAAGGTTGCTTCAAGACTTGCAATTCTGGTCTCATGATGGTCAATTGGGGATATGATGGGAGTTGATTGTTGTTGAAAGTGGTTGGGTGGATTAGTGTGGTAATTCTGTGTGTTGGGTGTTGGTGCAGGGAAGTTGTTTTGGTGAGTTTGTGAGTTATTATGAGGGTGTTGATATGTGTTTTGTGTTTTTCTATATTGGTTAGTGTTGTTGGCCTGGTGGTTTTGGTTGTTTGTGTTACGGGTGTGATTGTGGTTGTTGTTCTTTTGCCAATGGTTTTCTCCCCACTTTAAATTGGGATGATTCTTCCAAGATGAGTTGTATGTATCACCATGGAATTCATCCTGAGAATTTGAGGTATTCTGCATGTATTGAACTTGTTCTTGTGGTTGTTCAACCGTGATCCCTTCACCTTGGCTCCATTCAAGTGATGGTTGATTTGTTGTGTTCACTGATGCAAGTTGCATACCATCCATTCTCTTTGTTATCATCTCCATTTGTTGTTGGATTTGTTGGTGCATTAACTTGTTTTGTGCCAAGATAGCATCAACACCTTCAAGCTCCATTACACCTTTCTTTGGGGTCGGATTGTGCTGCCTTTCTGATGAGTAATAATATTGATTGTTTGCCACAATCTCAATGAGGTTTTGAGCCTCCTCGGCAGTTTTCATCATGTTGAGTGATCCTCCTGATGAGTAGTCTAATCCCTTCCTTGCTTCTAAGCTTAAGCCTTCATAGAAGTTTTGGAGCTTAACCCAATCACTAAACATGTCGGGGGGACATCTTCTCATTAGTGCCTTATATCTTTCCCAGGCTTCATACAATGACTCCCCTTCCATTTGCCTGAAAGTTTGAACCTCTGTCTTCAACTTGATGATCTTTTGAGGTGGGTAGAACTTTGCTAAAAATTTGCTCATCACTTCATTCCAATCATTGAGGCTTTCCTTGGGGAATGATTCTAGCCATTGAGTGGCCTTGTCCCTCAAAGAGAATGGGAATAGCAACAACTTGTAGACATCTGGATGCACTCCATTTGTCTTCACTGTATTGCATATCCTCAGAAAAACAGATAGATGTTGATTTGGGTCTTCAAGAGGTCCCCCTCCATAAGAGCAATTGTTCTGTACCAAAGTGATGAGCTGAGGTTTTAACTCAAAGTTATTGGCCTGAACATTTGGTGTAGCAATACTGCTCCCACAATGTCTTGGATCAGGGATGGTGTAAGAAGAAAGCACCCTTCTAGGTGGTCTATCATTGTTGTTAACCCCTCCAGGATTGTGCATCTCATCCTCCATGACTTGATCTTCTCCCTCTGAATCCTCTTCACCAACTATTCCCTTTCCTCTTTCTGCTCTCCTTATCCTTCGGCGGGTTCTCTCGTCCTCAGTATTAAGTCTATTAACTCCTGACATACACAAACAAAACCAAAATCACAAGTGAAATATTCTAGGACTAGAGTGGAATTGGAGTTAGTGAAACAAAGTATCAAACAGTTAGTGGGCTTAGTAAAAATATAAAAAAAAATGCTTAATCTAAACCACCTTTCACTTAATCATTGTCAATCTTTTCCAATCCCCGGCAACGGCGCCAAAAACTTGATACGTAAAATTTAGATTTCACGTAATTACCGGCAAGTATACCGGGTCGTATCAAGTAATAAAACTCACAAAGAGTGAGGTCGATCCCACGAAGATTGGTAGATTAAGCAACTTTAGTTAATGGTAAATTTAGTCAAGCAAACATAGTTTTGATTTCATGAGCATTTTGATTTTTGAACATAATTGCAAGAATGTAAATGACACAAAATGTAAAGAACTAGAATAGAGAAATAAAATGAAAGTAAATGACGGAAACTTAAAGTGCAAGAAACTTAAATGACATCAAAGATAAATTGCAAGGAATTAAAGGTTGCAGAAATTTAAAGAACATAAGAGTAAATGGCAAGAAATAAAGAAACAGAATGTAATAACAAGAATAGTAAATTGACAGGATGTAGAAGGGAGTTGGGCAATGGG
Organism: Arachis stenosperma; assembly: GCF_014773155.1. Lineage (NCBI taxonomy): Eukaryota > Viridiplantae > Streptophyta > Magnoliopsida > Fabales > Fabaceae > Arachis > Arachis stenosperma. The sequence goes on along the minus strand of NC_080380.1, from coordinate 77,436,071 downwards.
TTTTCAAACACTAAGAACAAGAGAAATAAGAATTAATGATAGAGAGGATCATTAGGGATCAGAGATGCTAGTTTTCATGAATTGATGTTTGTCAAATCTTCCTCAATCATGGGTATAGATCCATGGCAAGTGGGTGATTGAATCCCAATCTCTTGGTGATTCAATCTCTCTCAACATAACCAATTGCCACTCTCGTGATCTAATTGTTCATGAGAAGAGATGAAGCTCAAATCTAATCCAGCCACACAATTCCTATAATCTCAACCAAGGAGAGTTACATCTCACATACTAACCAAGGTATATTGATTAAAGAAATCATGAAAGGATGAACTCTAAACTGAATTATGTGGCTCATTCCTCAAATTCACCACATAATTCATGTAGATTAACCCCTCTCTCGATGGTGGTTGAATCTATGAAGAGCAAGAGTTCCCTCTTTAGATCAACCACTAGAATTGAGGAGGAGAAGATGGGTTCACCAATTCATTCCAACAAACAGAGCTCCTCCCCCTAATGAAAGTGGGGTTTAGTGAGTCATTGCTCCAATTTCAACAACAATTGCCATAAATCAAAATTAAACTAAATGTAAAGGAAGAAGAAGAAGAAGAAGAATGAAGTGCTTAAAACTTGAAAATGAAGAAGAAGAATTCCAATAGAAAACCAAAGATGAGCTTTCCGGGAGAGTACCCGGAAGTTCTAACAAAAGCCAAGTACAAGTGCTAAAAGTGTATAAAAATTCTAAGTGTCAAAAAGTATTCAAAAGTCCCCAACAAGTACATCAATCTCTTCTATTTATACTACTCCCAAAACTTCTTCAGAGATCTTCAATTTGGGTTAGCAATGTGGGCTTTCTCATTGTTGCATTCTTGGTTCAATTGAAGAAGTTGTTGGCCTTTGTGATGAATAGGGGAAGCAGAGCAAGTTGGCAACCATTCTGGCCCATTGAGGGGCGTTATTGGCAATAACTCCAAGCCTAATGCACGTTGGCAACGTGCATGACATTTTCCTGGAAGTGAAGTATGAGACTTGGGCGTTGCTAGCCCAAGTTGTTGCTAACAACTTGCTTCTCCTCTTCTTGGCTCTACTTTCATGCTAAATGTAGCCCAGAATTTGAGTGTCAACCTTCTGCCTCAATATGGACTACTATACATCATTGGAAAGCTCTTGATGTCTATTTTCTAATGCCACTGGAATCACCTCAATTGGACTTTCCTAGCTCAAGTTATGGTTCCTCAAAGAAGGTAAGGTCAAGCTGCCAAGTTGTTGCCAAAAACGCACCTTCACTCCCAAGTTGGCAACGTGCTCGTGCCTAGCCTCCCAAGGCAGGGGCTTGGGGCTGGCGTTGTTGCAAAACACGCCCCCTATCTAGCACGTTGGCAACGTGCTCGTGCCACACTCCAAGGCTAATCTCTAGCCTTCTTGAATTTCACTTCATGTTCTTGTTTCTAGGGCCTAAAGATGACTCTGGTTTGGCTTCAATTTTGTGCTCCACCATAGACTATTATATATGGTTGGAAAGCTCTGAATGTCAGCTTTCCAATGCAACTGGAAGCACTCAATTTGGATCTCTATAGCTCAAGATATCTTCCATTGAAGAGGACATGGTCAGGCTGCCTTGTTGGAGTTGTTGTGGATAACGCCCATACATTCCAAGTTAGCAACGTGCATCACAATTTCATCACCATCCTGGCGTTGTTGCCAAACACTCCTTCTCTTCAGCACGTTGGCAACATGCTCGAGCCTTTCTCAAGGCTCCATGTTTGCTTCCTGGCGTTGGCAACGTGCATGGCAAGGCTTTTGGGCGTTGGCAACTTGATTGGTGCCCTTCCTGGCGTTGGCAACGTGCATGGCAAGGCTTATGGGCGTTGGCAACTTGATTGGTGCCCTTCCTGGCGTTGGCAACGTGCATGACAAGGCTTATGGGCGTTGGCAACGTGGTTGGCAAGACTTGGCGTTGGCAACTTGATTCTGGCGTTGGCAACTTGGCTGGCAGCACATTCTGGCGTTGGCAACCTGAATGGTGCATGTCCCTGGCGTTGGCAACTTGAATGGTGCATGTCCCTGGCGTTGGCAACTTGGCTGGCACCCAAGACTTGGTGCCTAGCCAAGCAACCATTTCTGGCGTTGCCAAGGATAACGCCAATGATAGTGGCGTTGGCAACGTGCTCGAGGTTGTTTCCTATGGTGCCAAAGTTGCTTGGCGTTGCCTTGAATAAAGCCTATGGTTCTTGGCGTTGGCAACGCCCTCGAGCTCCTCTCCAAGGCTTCATTCTTGTGCTTGGCGTTGCCTTGAATAACTCACTCCTTTCTCCAAGTTGGCAACGCCCAAGTGCTCTCCAGGGGCTGCCTTGGCGTTGCCTTCAACAACGCAGCCTATTCCTCAAGTTGGCAATGCCAACTTTGCTTCTCCAGGGCTGCCTGACGTTGTCCTCAATAACGCACCCTATTCCCAAGTTGGCAACGCCAACTTCTTGTTCTTCAAGGTTGCCTGGCGTTGCCTCCAACAACGCACCACATTCCCAAGTTGGCAACGCCAACTTCTTCTCCTTGGTTGCCTGGCGTTGTCCATAAAAACGCCCCTTTTTCCCAAGTTGGCAACGCCAACTTCTTGCCTCCATGCTTCCTTGTTTCATCTCCTATCATCAACAAAGGAAATGGCTTCAAAGTTTTACCAATTCATGCAATAAATTTCATGAGATTCATTCATACTCATTCATATATGTATTCTTTAAATCATTTGTATGAATTTGGCTAGAATCAACATGTTCCTTGGTATTCTCATGCATGGAGACAAAACTCATAAAAGAACTTGTTTATTTAGAGAAAATGAGTGAAATTAAGCTAAAACCAACTAAACTAACTAACTAATATAGCAAATATGCACTTGCATCAGTATACACACCAAGTGAGGGTTCAATTATTCAATTCTATGTTTCCACATCTCTTATCAAGAATTCTTGCAAGTTGCTTCTTTTTGATAAGTTGAATCAATTCTTTAGATTTTGATTGCATTGAGCTACTTCTTTGCTTGGCCCTATATGTTTATACTCTTGCTTGGAAATTTGATTGTTTGTTTTTACCAAATCAATAGGATACTATAGATAGATAGATAGATATAGATAGCATATAGTATACTTGTATGCATAGAGATAGTTGCATTCAATAAGTTGGTTACCTGGTGCAGGAAATTGCAATCACACTTTTGCAACTCCGCACAACTAACCAGCAAGTGCACTGGGTCGTCCAAGTAATAAAACCTTACGCGAGTAAGGGTCAATCCCACAGAGATTGTCGGCTTGAAGCAAGCTATGGTCATCTTATAAATCTCAGTCAGGCGGATTCAAATGGTTATGAGGTATTGATAATTAAAAGATAAATAAAACGGAAAATAACATAGAGATACTTATGTAATTCATTGGTGGGAATTTCAGATAAGCGTTTAGAGATGCTTTGTTACTTCTAAACCTCTGCTTTCCTATTGTCATCATCCAATCATGCGTCCTCCCTTCCATAGCAAGATGTATGATCCTCTCAGTGAAAATGGTCCGGCTATGGTTTCTGTACGGCTAATCAACTGTAAGATTTCTCGTCTCGGATGAAAAATACCAGGAACAGCTACCGCATGGCTAATCATCTGTTGGTTCTCACTTGTGTCGGAATAGGATCTCTCTATCCTTTTGCACACTATCACTGTGCCCAACAGTCGTGAGTTTGAAGCTCGTCACAGTCATCCCGTCCCAGATCCTACTCGGAATACCACAGACAAGGTTTAGACTTTTCGAATCTCAGGAATGCTGCCAATTGTTTCTAGCCTATACCACAAAGGTTCTAACCATGCAGACTCGGTCCATCGATCAGAGACCCAAGAGATTATACTCCAGCTGTCATCCAATGACGACATTGAACATCATGTAGACTGCTTGTGGTTGTCAGGCATGCGGATCTTGGCTAAGCGAGTAATGAAGATAGTGGGTGATTGTCACGGGTCACCCCCTTCATTATGACTTAACTGAATTAAGTACGAGAGTATATCTTGGAGAAGAACTAGGCGTGAATTGAAAGAGAAACAATAATACTTGCATTAGTTCATGAAGAACAGCAGAGCTCCTCACCTTAATCTATTAGGTGTAGAAATTTCACCGTAGAAAATACATAAGAGAAGAAGGTCTAGGCATGGCCGAACGGCCAGCCTCTCAAGTGGCATAAGATAATTCTTAAAAGCTGCCAGCCCCCTAATATAATAGTAAAAAGTGCTATATATACTAAACTAGTTGATAGGGTTTACAGAAAATGAGTAACTAAGTGCAGATAGTGCAGAAATCCACTTCCGGGGCCCACTTGGTGTGTGTTTGGGCTGAGCTTTGAAGTTTTCATGTGCATAGGCCATTCTTGGAGTTAAATGTTAGCTTGGATGTCAGTTTGGGCATTTAACTCCAGTTCTAGTGCCAATTCCGGTGTTTTATGCCAGAAAAGGGTTTCTGGTAGGTGTTTGGACGCCAGTTTAGGACATTAAATCTCAGGCAAAGTATGGACTATTAAACATTGCTGGAAAGCCCAAGATGTATAATTTCCAACGCAATTGAGAGCGCACCAATTGGGCTTCTGTAGCTCTAAAAAATTCACTTCGAGTACAGGAGGGTCAGAATCCAACAGCATCTGCAGTCCTTTCTCAGCCTCTGAATCAGATTTTTGCTCAGGTCCCTCAATTTTAGCCAGAAAATACCTAAAATCACAGAAAAACACACAAACTCATAGTAAAGTCCAGAAATGTGATTTTTGCATAAAAACTAATAAAGATATACTAAAAAGTAACTAAAACATACTAAAAACTACCTAAAAACAATGCCAAAAAGCGTATAAATTATCCGCTTATCATTACCCCTTTGATTATTATCCTTATTTCGTTTAGTATGTGGGCATGCTATTGTTTAAGTGTGGGGGAATTGATGAGTCCATATTTGGATGTGTTTTATCACATAAACTCACACTTAAACACCAAAATAGCATACTTTTGTCTTTGATCCCTAAATTGAACCTAAAAGTGAAAACATGCGTTTTTGTGCCTAAATTGGTTATTTTAATTCCACTTTCATGCCATTCGATTCCGTGATATATTTTGTGAGTGATTTTAGGTCATTGAGGTAAGATTGGCTAGGCAAAAGTGGAAGAAAGCATGCACAAGGGAGAAAACATGAAAAAAATAAGGAAAAGCACACACAGCTATGTGTGCATGCGCACAAGAATCCGTGCGCGCACACAAGAAGAAATATGCATGTGTGCGTGCGCACAAGTACCTGTGCGTATGCACAGGTCGGCATTCAGCAAAGTATGCGTACGCATACATCTGTGCATACGCACAGGACCTGCACGTGGTTTCATTAACGAAACATGTGCTGCGCGATTTCTTAGGGCTTTTAGCCCAATTTTTGAAGGCTAGAGGCTAAATTGAAGTGCTATAGGAAGGAAGTATCACATATGGAGGCATTAGTTATTATTAAGTTTTTATTAGTGTTAGGAAGCTTCCAAAGATAATTTAGGAGTAGGAGTAGGAGTAGTGTAGAAATTCTCTCTTAGGGTTTTACAAATTTTTATTGTAGCATTTTATAACAGGCTTTGATCTTTGATTTTGCTCATCTTTATTGTAAGTACTCTTAATCTTCTCTTTAATTACATCACTTTTGCTTTTATTTTCTTATGGTTCAAGTTACTTTGTTTATATATGCAATTTTGGTATCTTGGAGTTTTGGTTGATGAATTTAGTGTTTTATGCTTTCTTTATACTTGTTTGGATGTTTATTGTTGATATGGTGAATATTTTGGTTATAGCTTTTATTTTTCTTTGCAATTTCCATGTTTTGTTTATATGCCCACAAGGTGTTTATGAAAATGCCAATTATGAGTTTTGAGTAGATTTTCATACCTTGGCTTGGGATTTGAGTTCCTAGGATACTAGAGTCATAATGTCTGACATTTAGTGGCAATTCTTAGGTAGTTTGTTGACTCTTGTTTCCATTGACGCTAGCTTTTTACTAACTAGTTTGGTAAGTTAGCTAGGACTTATGGATTAAGGTCAATGATGCTTGCTTGACCTACTCCTCGATGTTAGGGGTTAACTAAGCGAGATTGACTCATCATAGTTGCCATAGTTGTGGTTATAGCGATGATAGGATTCCTTGGATCCTCATTCCCAAGTCAAGGCTCTTTTATACATATCTTTGCATTTTCACTAGTTTTGATCTTGTTTCCTTTTCCCTTGCATTAATTTCCAATTTTGATCATCTCTTAGTTGTTTTATTTCTTAGTTCTTTTAATCTTTAGTTCTTTGATTTCAAAACCCCTTTTCCTCACAACCGAAAGTGTGTAACACTTTAATTGCATCCCAAGAAAAGACAACCCGAGGTTGAATTACTCTCGATCTCTGTTTATATGTTTTGTATTTGAATTAAACTTTGATGATTTGGGATTGAATTTCCGGTTTGGACTATACTCACAATGAAACTATTTTATCTAATTTTTGAACCGGTGCAAATCCGAACTCATCACTCTTCTTGACACATCTTCACCATAAGCATCTACTAGGATCTTGGGTCTTTGAGCTATTTGTTTCTTTCTTTTATCCCAGTCGTTGATGCTCAGAGCCTTGGGTCTGTTACATACTACTTCTTAGTTCTATGGATATCCAAGGGTCATCCTTAGCATCTACTTGTTATGTCCCCTAGGTCTAGTTGCTTTCATCATGACTTACTCACTTCCAAATATTCATTCATGGTTCCATAATCTGTTCCTTATCTCTTAATCTTGAATTATCTTACTTGGGTCTTAGTCTATTGCTTTTGTTTTTGCAACAACTCACCATTGATTATTGTGAAAACAAACTACTTTTATTGATGCCAAGAAACTTAACAAAAAAGACATTTTCTTCTCAAATTAAGACAAACAGAAATCCAAAGGACTCATAGAAAGACTCTAAATCATAGGAAAACTAAACAGTAACCAACATATCAAATAAACTACTAAACAGAAATTCATAAATGAAATTCTTAACCATGGGACTCAACAACCTTGTACTCTTGAGCAGCTTCAATGCATAGGTCCTTTTCCTTTATCCTTTTTCTTTGAGGAAGACTCATCACCATCCTTCTTCTTGGATGCTCCTTCTTGCGTAGGGGTGTCTTTTGGCTTCCAATAGCCTAGCCTCCTCATATAAGTTCTTTCATCCTCTTTGTTCTTGGCTACTATCTCTTCTTGCCTAGCACTCAGCTCTTCCATACCTTGCATGAATGTTGGATAACCGGGGTTCAAGGCGGCCACGACATTACATATGTGATTCAGCTTCACCTGTGTGTTTATATCATACTGTCTCCTTGAAATAATTCTAGCCTCATAAAGATGCCTAAATTCAGCATGGTTCCTCTGCTGCCATTGATTTTGCTCTATGATTTTGTTGAGGCTGCCTTGCATCTCTTCCTAGTGAAATTGACCTTGTTGCTCCTTCATGTAATCCATACTCCCTTGGAGTTGCTGAATACTTTCTTGCATTTGGTCCCATTGTTTTTTCTGCTCCCTTTGTTGACTTACATTTTCTCTCAAATGGTTGATATCTCCTTGCATTTGGTGAATGTTTCCTTGCATTTCCTCCCAATTAAAGCCTTCAGGGAATTGTGCGTATGGTGCTGGTAGTTGTGGAAGTGGTGCTTGGACATAAGCTTCTTCTTGTTGTGGTGGCCCTTGTGGCCTTGGCACATGAGCCCTCTGCTCCCTGGCTCTTTGTAGTGGGTTGATGGCCACCACTTTCTCCATCTTCTTGGAAATGATTGGGTTGTCTTGATCCACCAATGTCTCATCAATCACCTTCTCCATGCCAGCCTCATCACAAAGCCTTTGAATGATGCTTGGGAATGTAAGTCTTGTGCTATTCTTGGTGCTCTTCAGCACCCTGTGAATGTTGTTCGCAATCATCTCCCCCACATTGATGTTTTCCCCTTTTATGATGCTATAGATTAACACAGCCTTTTCCAATGTTACCTCTGAAGTGTTGGAGGTGGGGTTGAGGGATCTCCTCACAAAGTCCAGTCACTCTCTAGCTTGGGGGCTCAAATATCTTCTTCTTAGATGGTTGGGCCTTCCATCCTTGTCATTGATCCAGTGGACATTGATAACACAAATTTCATTTAGGATTTCTTCAAACCCTAGATCAATTTGCTTCACCCTTTCTTCATAGCTCCGGGTGGAACTTGTGTGTTTCACCATTAGCATTCTATCTATGTTAGAAGGGCTATAGTCGATGCTTTTCCTCCTCACATAACCTTGATAATCATATGGTTGCCCAGGTTGAGGGACAGCATTGGCATAGAATTCCCTTACCAAGTTTTTCACCACATTCTTTGGTGGGTTGAACAAGAGTACCCAGCCTCTATTATTGATTTCCACATTGATCTCCCTATGCTCATCTCTCCGAAGTTGGAATCCAACTTCAGGGATAATTTGCCTCTCACTTACCCACCCATAAAACTGGTTTTGGTGGAAGATAAAAAGGAACTTAAACTCATTGTAGGTTGATGAACCAGAGCCAGCTTCCTTAGTCTTTCTTTTCTGTGATCCGGTGGCTTTTGGTGGTGCCATTTGATGGTGATGGAGAAGAGTTGAAAGGGTGATGAAGAGATAAAGAAAGAAAGCAACGAAAGAAAGAAAATCAAAGGTTTGCTTGGTGCACGAAATTGTGATCATCAACAATGGCGCCAATAAACTTGGTAGCGCTCTCAAACGTGAATCACACTTTGTCACAACTCCGCGCAACTAACCAGCAAGTGCACTGGGTCATCCAAGTAATAAACCTTACGTGAGTAAGGGTCGATCCCACGGAGATTGTTGGTATGAAGCAAGCTATGGGCATCTTGTAAATCTTAGTTAGGCGAATAATAAATGGTTATGGAATTTTCGAATAGTAATAATAAATAAATAGAAAATAAAGATAGAAATACTTATATAAATCATTGGTGAGAATTTCAGACAAGTGTATGGAGATGCTTTGTCCCTGTTGAATCTCTGCAACATACTACTTTCTTACTTTCAATCCTTCTTACTCCTTTCCATGGCAAGTTGTATGTAGGGCATCACCATTGTCAATGGCTACATCCCATCCTCTCAGTGAAAAAGGTCCAAATGCTCTTGTCACAGCACGGCTAATCATCTGTCGGTTTTCGATCATGTCGGAATAGAATCCATTGATTCTTTTGCTTTGCCATTACACCCAACAATCACGAGTTTGAAGCTCGTCACAGCCATTCAATCCCTGAATCTTACTCAGAATATCACAGACAAGGTTTAGATTTTCCAGATTATCATGAATGCCACCAATAATTCTAGCTTATACCACGAAGATTCTGATTAAGGAATCTAAGAGATATGCGTTCGGTCTAAGGTAGAATGGAAGTGGTTGTCAGTCACGCGTTCATAGGTGAGAATGATGATGAGTGTCACGGATCATTACATTCGTCATGGTGAAGTGCAACGAATATCTTAGAATAAGAATAAGCCGAATTGAATAGAAAATAGTAGTAATTGCATTAAAACTCGAGGTACAGCAGAGCTCCACACCCTTAATCTATGGTGTGTAGAAACTCCACCGTTGGAAATACATAAGTGATGAAGGTCCAGGCATGGCTGAATGGCCAGCCCCCATTAACATGATCAAAGGATCCTAAGGTAATCCAAAAATAATCCAAAGATGTCTAATACAATTGTAAAATGTCCTATTTATACTAGACTAGCTACTAGGGTATATAGAAGTAAGTAATTGATGCAGAAATCCACTTCCGGGGCCCACTTGGTGTGTGCTTGGGCTGAGCTTGAGCTTTACACGTGCAGAGGCTTCTCTTGGAGTTGAACGCCACGTTGTAGTGTGTTTTTGGCGTTCAACTCTGGTTCGTGACTTGTTTCAGGCGTTTGAGCGCCCGTTTACATCATCTAATCTCGAATAAAGTATGGACTATTATATATTGCTGGAAAGCTCTAGATGTCTACTTTCCAACGCCGTTGAGAGCGCGCCATTTGGAGTTCTGTAGCTCCAGAAAATCCATTTTGAGTGCAGGAAGGTCAGAATCCAACATCATCAGCAGTCCTTTGTCAGCCTTTTATCAGAGTTTTGCTCAGGTCCCTTAATTCCAGCCAGAAAATACCTGAAATCATAGAAAAACACAAAAACTCATAGTAAAGTCCAGAAATGTGAATTTAGCATAAAAACTAATGAAAATATCCCTAAAAGTAGCTAAGTCCTACTAAAAACTACCTAAAAACAATGTCAAAAAGCATATAAATTATCTGCTCATCACAACACCAAACTTAAATTGTTGCTTGTCCCCAAGCAACTGAAAATCAAATAGGATAAAAAAAAGAGAATATACTATAAATCCAAAAATATCAATGAATATTAGTTCTAATAAGATGAGAGGGACTTGTAGCTTTTTGCTTCTGAACAGTTTTGGCATCTCACTTTATCCTTTGAAGATTAGAATGATTGGCATCTATAGGAACTCAGAATTTCAGATAGTGTTATTGATTCTCTTAGTTAAGTATGTTGATTCTTGAACACAGCTACTTTTATGAGTTTTGGCCGTGGCCCAAAGCACTTTGTTTTCCAGTACTACCACCGGATACATAAATGCCACAGACACATAACTGGGTGAACCTTTTCAGATTGTGACTCAGCTTTTCTAAAGTCCCCAGCTAGAGGTGTCCAGAGCTCTTATGCACACTCTTTTTGCTTTGGATCACGACTTTAACCACTCAGTCTCAAGCTTTTCACTTGGACCTGCATGCCACAAGCACATGGTTAGGGACAGCTTGATTTAGCCGCTTAGGCCTGGATGTATTTCCTTGGGCCCTCCTATCCATCGATGCTCAAAGCCTTGGATCTTTTTTACCCTTGTCTTTTGGTTTTAAGGACTATTGGCTTTTTTTGCTTGCTTTTTCTTTTATATATATATATTTTTTTTTTCGCCAACATTTTTTTTCGCAAGCTTTTGTTCTTCACTGCTTTTCCTTGCTTTAAGAATCAATTTTATGATTTTTCAGATCATCAATAACATTTCTCTTTTTCATTATTCTTTCAAGAGCCAACAAGTTTAACATTCATAAACAACAAGATCAAAAATATGCACTGTTCAGGGATTCATTCAGAAAATAAAAAGTATTGTCACCACATCAATATAATTAAACTAAATTCAAGGATAATTTCGAAACTCATGTACTTCTTGTTCTTTTGTATTAAAAACATTTTTCATTTAAGAGAGGTGAAGGATTCATGGAATTATTCATAGCCTTAAGACATAGTTACTAAATACTAATGATCATGTAATACAGACACAAACATAGACAAGCATGATGCTCAAAAACTGAAAAACAGAGAGATAAGAACAAGGAAGTTAAGGAATGAGTCCACCTTAGTGATGGTGGCACCTTCTTGAAGAACCAAAGGTGCTCTTGAGCTTCTCTATGTCTCTTCCTTGCCTTTGTTGCTTGATCCCTAGTAATTTTGGTGCTCCTACCCTTAGTTGCTCCCAATAATTGTGTAGAGGAAAATGTATCCCCTGAGGTATCTCAGGGATTTCTTGATGAGGGAATTCCTCATGCTCATGTTGAGGTCTATGAGTGGGCTCTCTTGATATGTAGTCAAATATTCTACTACTGAGCTATGGACACTTGAGATGAATCTCTCCATCTCCCATGACTCAGAGGTGGAAGCAATTGCCTTCCCTTTCCTCTTTCTTGAGGTTTCTCTAGCCTTAGGTGCCTGATGAGCGGATAATTTGTACGCTTTTTGGCACTGTTTTTAGTATGTTTTTAGTATATTTTAGTTAGTTTTTAGTATATTTTTATTAGTTTTTAGTTAAAATTCACTTTTCTGGACTTTACTATGAGTTTGTGTGTTTTTCTGTGATTTCAGGTATTTTCTGGCTGAAATTGAGGGACTTGAGCAAAAATCTGATTCAGAGACTGAAAAGGACTGCAGATGCTGTTGGATTCTGACCTCCCTGCACTCAAAGTGGATTTTCTAGAGCTACAGAAGCCCAATTGGCGCGCTCTCAATGGCGTTGGAAAGTAGACATTCTGGGCTTTCCAGCAATATATGATAGTCTATACTTTGCCCAAGATTTGATGGCCCAAACCGGCGTTCAAAGTCACCTTTAGAATTCCCAGCGTTAAACGCCGGAACTGGCACCAAAGTGGGAGTTAAACGCCCAAACTGGCACAAAAGCTGGCATTTAACTCCAAGAAGAGTCTCTACACGAAAATGCTTCAATGCTCAGCCCAAGCACACACCAAGTGGGCCCGGAAGTGGATTTTTATGTCATTTACTCATCTTTGTAATTCTTAAGCTACTAGTTCCCTATAAATAGGACCTTTTACTGTTGTATTTGACATCTTGGTAGCTATCTTTAGTCTTATGCTATCTTTTGATCATGTTTTTATGATTGAACCCTCTTTGGGAGGCTGGCCTCACGGCCATGCCTAGACCTTGTTCTTATGTATTTTCAACGGTGGAGTTTCTACACACCATAGATTAAGGTGTGGAGCTCTGCTGTACCTCGAGTATTAATGCAATTACTATTGTTCTTCTATTCAATTCAGCTTGTTCTTATTCCAAGATATCACTTGTCCTTCAACTTGATGAATGTGATGATCCGTGACACTCATCATCATTCTCACCTATGAACGCGTGACCGTCAATCACCTCCGTTCTACCTTAGATTGGGTAGATATCTCTTGGGTTCTTTAACCGGAATCTTCGTGGTATAAGCTAGAATTGATGACTGCATTCAAGAGAATCCGGAAGGTCTAATCCTTGTCTGTGGTATTCTGAGTAGGATTCAATGATTGAATGACTGTGACGAGCTTCAAACTCGCGATTGTGGGGCGTTAGTGACAGACGCAAAAGAATCACTGGATTCTATTCCGACATGATCGAGAACCGACAGCTGGATAGCCGTGCCATGACAGGGTGCGTTGAACATTTCCACTGAGAGGACGGGACTGTAGCCATTGACAACGGTGATGCCCAACATACAGCTTGCCATGGAAGGGCGTAAGAAGGATTGGATGAAGACAGTAGGAAAGCAGAGAGACAGAAGGGACAAAGCATCTCCATTCGCTTATCTGAAGTTCTCACCAATGATTTACATAAGTATCTCTATCTTTATCTTTATGTTTTATTCATAAATCATCCATAACCATTTGAGTCTGCCTGACTGAGATTTACAAGGTGACCATAGCTTGCTTCATACCAACAATCTCCGTGGGATCGACCCTTACTCGCGTAAGGTTTATTACTTGGACGACCCAGTGCACTTGCTGGTTAGTTGTGCGAAGTTGTGTTTATGCCATGGTATTGAGCACCAAGTTTTTGGACTCATTACTAGGGATTGTTTCGAGTTGTGAAGAGTAGTGATCACAATTTCGCATACCAAGTTTTTGGCGCCGTTGCCGGGGATTGTTTCGAGTATGGACAACTGACGGTTCATCTTGTTGCTTAGATTAGGTATTTTTCAGAGTTCTTAAGAATGAATTCTAGAGTTTCATGATGATCTGTTGAAATCTGGCTGGCTGTGAAGCCATGTCTAATCTTATTGGACCGAGGTTTCAGCTTATCATCACAAGAGCTTGTTGATTTCTATCAATCTTGCTATTGGAGCAATGATCTGCTAAGGCTTGGCTGGCCATTGGCCATGTCTAGTGTTTTGGACCGAAGCTTTCTTTGAAAGCTTGGCTGGCTGTGAAGCCATGTCTAATTCCTGGACCGAAGTCTTAGACTAGCATTGCAATGATTCCTGGAATTCTCATTAAGAATTTTCATACCTTTATTTTCTTCTCTACTTAATTTTCGAAAAAACCAAAAAAAAAAAAATTACAAAATCATAAAAAGCAAAAATATTTTATGTTTCTTGTTTAAGTCTAATGTCTCATTTTAAGTTTGGTGTCTTGCATGCATTGTTTATTTGATCTTGGTTCTATTTTCAAGTCAATAGTACAGGGAACTGAAGATTCAGTACATGCAGCAGAGGAATTATACAGAAAAAGCTGGGCGTTCAAAACGCCCAGTGAAGAAGGAAAAACTGGTGTTTAAACGCCAGCCAGGGTGCCTGGCTGGGCGTTTAACACCCAAAAGGGTAGCATTTTGGGCATTAAACGCCAGAATGTGCACCATTCTGGGCGTTTAACACCAGGATGTGTCAAGAGGGAAGATTCTGTTTTTAATGCAATTTTTTTTCAAGTTTTCAAAATTTTTCAAAATCAAATCTTTTTCAAATCATATCTTTTCAATCAAATATTTTCAAAATCAATTTCTTTCCTTTTTCAAAAATACTTGCTATCAATTAATGATTTGATTCAACATTTCAAGTATGTTGCCTTTTCTGTTGAGAAAGGTTTAATGTTGAATCATATCTTTTCTTGATAGGCAAGTCATTAATTTTTAAAATCAAATCTTTTTAAAATTGTTTTTCAAATCATATCTTTTCAATCATATCTTTTTGATTGCTAATTTCAAAATCTTTTTCAAAAATCACTTGATTTCTTTCCCACTTTTAGTTTTCGAAAATCAATTCAAGTTTTTCAAAATGTTTTTTACTTAATTTTCGAAAAATCTCTTCCCCTCTTCTCACATCCTTCTATTTATGGAGTAACACTCCTCCTCAATGCACAATTCGAACTCTATCTCACTAAGTTCGAATTCTTCTACCTCTTCCTTCTATTTTTCTGTTCCTTTGACACCTCAAGGAATCTCTATACTGTGACATAGAGGATTCCACATTTTCTTGTTCTCTTCTCTTTCTTATGAGCAGGAGCAAAGACAAAAGCATTCTTGTTGAGGCTGGCCCTGAACCTGAAAGGACCTTGAAGCGAAAGCTAAGAGAAGCTAAGGCACAACTCTCTGTAGAGGACCTAACAGAAATCTTCAAAGAAGAAGAACCCATGGCAGCCAAAAACAACAACAATGCAAGGAAGGTGCTGGGTGACTTTACTGCACCTACTCCCGACTTCTATGGGAGAAGCATCTCTATCCCTGCCATTGGAGCAAACAACTTTGAGCTTAAGCCTCAATTAGTTTCTCTAATGCAACAGAATTGCAAGTTCCATGGACTTCCATTGGAAGATCCTCATCAGTTTTTAGCTGAGTTCTTGCAAATCTGTGACATTGTCAAGACTAATGGGGTTGACCCTGAGGTCTACAGACTAATGCTATTCCCTTTTGCTGTAAGAGACAGAGCTAGAATATGGTTGGACTTACAACCTAAAGACAGCCTGAACTCTTGGGAAAAGCTAGTCAATGCCTTCTTGGCAAAGTTCTTTCCACCTCAAAAATTGAGTAAGCTTAGGGTGGAAGTCCAAACCTTCAGACAGAAGGAAGGAGAATCCCTCTATGAAGCTTGGGAAAGATACAAACAATTGATCAGAAAGTGTCCCTCTGATATGCTTTCTGAATGGAGCATCATAGGTATTTTCTATGATGGTCTGTCTGAACTGTCCAAGATGTCTTTGGATAGCTCTGCTGGAGGATCTCTTCATCTGAAGAAGACGCCTACAGAAGCTCAAGAGCTCATTGAAATGGTTGCAAATAACCAATTCATGTACACTTCTGAAAGGAATCCTGTGAATAATGGGACAAATCAGAAGAAAGGAGTTCTTGAGATTGATACTCTGAATGCCATATTGGCTCAGAACAAAATATTGACTCAGCAAGTCAACTTGATTTCTCAAAGTCTGTCTGGAATGCAAGCTGCACCAGGCAGTACTAAGGATGCTTCATCTGTAGAAGAAGCTTATGATCCTGAGAACCCTTCAATGGAAGAGGCGAATTACATGGGAGAACCCTATGGAAACACCTATAATTCTTCATGCAGAAATCATCCAAAATTTCTCATGGAAGGATCAACAGAGACCTCAACAAGGTTTCAACAACAATAATGGAGGAAGAAACAGGTTTAGCAATGGCAAGCCTTTTCCATCATCTTCTCAGCAACAGACAGAGAATTCTAAGCAGAGCCACTCTGACTTAGCAACCATGGTCTCTGATCTAATCAAAACCACTCAAAGTTTCATGGCTGAAACAAGGTCCTCCATTAGAAACTTGGAGGCACAAGTGGGTCAGCTGAGTAAGAAAGTTACTGAACTCCCTCCTAGTACTCTTCCAAGCAATACAGAAGAAAATCTAAAAGGAGAGTGCAAGGCAATTAACATGACCTACATGGCCGAATTTGGAGAGGATGAAGAGGCAGTGAACGCCACTGAGGAAGACCTCAATGGGCGTCCACTGACCTCCAATGAGTTTCCTAATAAGGAACCATGGGAATCTGAGGGTCACACTAAGACCATAGAGATTCCATTTGATTTATTTTTGCCATTCATAAGCTCCTGATGAGTATTCTTCCTCTGAAGAGGATGAATATGTCACTAAAGAGCAAGTTGCTAAATACCTTGGAGCAATCATGAAGCTAAATGACAAGTTATTTGGTAATGAGACTTGGGAGAACAAACCTCCTTTGCTCACCAAAGAACTGGATGACTTGTCTAGGCAGAGATTACCTCAAAAGAGACAAGATCCTGGGAAGTTTTTAATACCTTGTACCATAGGTACCATGACCTTCAAGAAGGCTCTGTGTGACTTAGGGTCAAGTGTAAACCTCATGCCTCTCTCTGTAATGGAGAAGCTAGGGATCTTTGAGGTACAAGCTGCAAGAATCTCACCAGAGATGGCAGACAATTCAAAGAAACAAGCTTATGGACTTGTAGAGGATGTTCTGGTAAAGGTTGAAGACCATTACATCCCTGCTGATTTCATAGTCCTAGAGACTGGGAAGTGCATGGATGAATCTATCATCCTTGGCAGACCCTTCCTAGCCACAGCAAAGGCTGTGATTGATGTTGACAGAGGAGAATTGATCATTCAAATGAATGAAGAATCCTTTGTGTTTAAGGCTCAAGGATACCCCTCTGTCACCATGGAAAGGAAGCATGAAGAGCTTCTCTCAAAACAGAGTCAAACAGAGCCCCCACAGTCAAACTCTAAGTTTGGTGTTGGGAGGCCACAACCAAACTCTAAGTTTGGTGTTGAACCCCCACATTCAAACTCTAAGTTTGGTGTTGGGAGGTTCCAACATTGCTCTGAGTATCTGTGAGGCTCCATGAGAGCCCTCTGTCAAGCTACTGACATTAAAGAAGCGCTTGTTGGGAGGCAACCCAATGTTATATTTAATCTATTTTCCTTTGTTATTTTATGTTTTCTGCAGGTTGATGATCATGAGAAGTCACAAAATCAATTGAAAAAGAAAAAACAGAATGAAAAATAGAAAGAAAAATAGCACACCCTGGAGGAGAACTTGCTGGCATTTAAATGCCAGTGAAGCTAGCAAATGGGCGTTTAACGCCCAGTCTGGCACCATTCTGGGCGTTTAACGCCAGAAAGGGGCACCAAACTGGCGTTAAACTCCAGAAAAGGGCAAGCACCTGGCGTTAAATGCCAGAAATGGGCACCAGCCCGGCGTTTAACGCCAGAATTGGCAAAAGGGTGCATTTTTGCACGCCACTTGGTGCAGGGTTGAATTTTTCTTGACACCTCAGGATCTGTGGACCACAACAGGATCCCCACCTACCCCACCTACCTCACCATTCAAATTCAAACTACTTTCCCTTCCAAACCCACCCATAATGGCCGAACCCTACCCCTCTCTTCACCCCTATATAAACCCATCTTCACTCCTTCATTTTCACACACCCTAAACACTACTTCTTCCCCCTTTGGCCGAACCACAAAGCCATCTCCCTCTCCTCCATTTCTTCTTCTTCTACTCTCTTCTTTCTTCTTTTTGCTCGAGGACGAGCAAACCTTTTAAGTTTGGTGTGGTAAAAGCATTGCTTTTTGTTTTTTCATAACCATTTATGGCATCCAAGGCCGGAGAAACCTCTACAAAGAGGAAAGGGAAGGCAAAAGCTTCCACCTCCGAGTCATGGAGATGGATAGATTCATCTCAAGGGTGCATCAAGACCACTTCTATGAAGTTGTGGCCTGGAAGAAGGTGATCCCCGAGGTCCCTTTCAAACTCAAAAAGAGTGAATATCCGGAGATCCGACATGAGATTCAAAGAAGAGGTTGGGAAGTTCTTACCAACCCTATTCAACAAGTCGGAATCTTAATGGTTCAAGAGTTCTATGCCAATGAATGGATCACCAAGAAACCATGATCAAAGTGTGAACCCGGACCCAAAGAATTGGCTTACAATGGTTCGGGGGAAATACTTAGATTTTAGTCCGGAAAATGTAAGGTTAGCATTCAACTTGCCCATGATGCAAGGAGATGAACATCCTTACACTAGAAGGGTCAACTTTGATCAAAGGTTGGACCAAGTCCTCACTGACATTTGTGAAGAGGGCGCCCAATGGAAGAGAGATTCAAGAGGGAAGCCGATTCAATTGAGAAGGCATGACCTCAAGCCCATGGCTAGGGGATGGTTGGAGTTTATCCAACGCTCAATCATTCCCACTAGCAACCGGTCCGAAGTTACTCTAGACCGGGCCATCATGATTCATAGCATCATGATTGGAGAAAAAGTAGAAGTTCTTGAGGTTATAGCCCAAGAACTCTATAAGGTGGCGGACAAGTCCTCTACCTTGGCAAGGTTAGCCTTTCCTCATCTCATTTGTCACCTCTGTTATTCAGTTGGAGTGGACATAGAAGGAGACATCCTCATTGATGAGGACAAGCCCATCACTAAGAAAAGGATGGAGCAAACAAGAGATCCCACTCATCATGAAATCCCTGAGATGCCTCAAGGGATGCACTTTCCTCCACAAAACTATTGGGAGCAAATCAACACCTCCCTAGGAGAATTGAGTTCCAACATGGGACAACTAAGGGTGGAGCACCAAGAACATTCCATCCTCCTCCATGAATTCAGAGAAGATCAAAGAATCATGAGAGAGGAGCAATGATGAGCGGATAATTTGTACGCTTTTTGGCATTGTTTTTAGTATGTTTTTGGTAGTTTTAGTTGAGTTCTTAGTATATTTTTATTAGTTTTTAGTTAAAATTCACTTTTCTGGACTTTACTATGAGTTTGTGTGTTTTTCTGTGATTTCAGGTATTTTCTGGCTGAAATTGAGGGACCTGAGCAAAATCTGATTCAGAGACTGAAAAGGACTGCAGATGCTGTTGGATTCTGACCTCCCTGCACTCGAAGTGGATTTTCTGGAGCTATAGAAGCCCAATTGGCGCGCTCTCAACGGCGTTGGAAAGTAGACATCCTGGGCTTTCCAGCAATATATAATAGTCCATACTTTGCCCAAGATTTGATGTCCCAAACCGGCGCTCAAAGTCACCTACAGAAATTCCAGCGTTAAACGCCGGAACTGGCATAAAATTTGGAGTTAAACGCCCAAACTGGCATGAAAGCTGGCGTTTAACTCCAGAAAAGGTCTCTACACGAAATTCCTTCATTGCTCAGCCCAAGCACACACCAAGTGGGCCCGGAAGTGGATTTTTATGTCATTTACTCATCTCTGTAAACCTTAGGCTACTAGTTTCTTATAAATAGGACCTTTCACTATTGTATTTTCATCTTTGGATTGTTTTTGATCCTTTGATCATCTTTGGACATCTAGTTCTTAGATCATTGGGAGGCTGGCCATTCGGCCATGCCTAGACCTTGTTCTTATGTATTTTCAACGGTGGAGTTTCTACACACCATAGATTAAGGTGTGGAGCTCTGCTGTACCTCGAGTATTAATGCAATTACTATTGTTCTTCTATTCAATTCCGCTTGTTCTTTATCCAAGATATCACTTGTTCTTCAACATGATGAAGGTGATGATTGACGCCCATCACCATCCTCACCCATGAACAAGGTGACTGACAACATTCTTGTTCTACAAGCATCTGAGGCTTAGTGATCTCTTGGATTCTTTAATCGGAATCTTCGTGGTATAGGCAGGAGCTGATGGCGGCATTCAAGAGAATCCGGAAGGTCTAAACCTTGTCTGTGGTATTCTGAGTAGGATTCAGTGATTGAATGACTGTGACGTGCTTCAAACCTGTACCTACTGGGCGTTAGTGACAGACGCAAAAGAGTGATTCTATTCCGGTAGGGGAGGGAACCAAACCGGTGATTGGCAGTGTGACAGAGTGCGTGCATTAGCTTTCACTGCGTGGATGGTAGGTAGCTGCTGACAACAGTGAAACCCTACACGAGCTTGCCATGGAAAGGAGTAAGAAGGATTGGATGAAGACAGTAGGAAAGAGAGACGGAAGGGAAGGCATCTTCATATGCTTGTCTGAAGCTCTTACACCAATGATATACATAAGTATCTCTATCTTTATCTTTATGTTATTTTCGTTCATCATCTATACCCATTGAGTCTGCCTGACTGAGATTTACAAGGTGACCATAGCTTGCTTCATACCAACAATCTCCGTGGGATCGACCCTTACTCGCGTAAGGTATTACTTGGACGACCCAGTGCACTTGCTGGTTAGTTGTGCGAAGTTGTAGTGATCACAATTTCGTGCACCAAGTTTTTGGCGCCGTTGCCGGGGATTGTTCTTGTGTATGGACAAATGACGGTTCATCTTGTTGCTTAGATTAGGTATTATTTTTTTTCAGAGTTCTTAAGAATGAATTCTAGTGTTTCAAGGTGATGTTCTTATCATCACCAAAGCTGATTGATCATCATCAATTTAGCTCTTGAATGCAATGTCCTGCTGAAGCTTAGCCGGCCATGTCTAATTCCTTTAGACTAAAGCTTTAGACTAACATTGCATGATTCCTGGAATTCTCATTAAGAATTTTGATACCTTTATTTTCCTTTTCACTTAATTTTCGAAAAAGCACAAAAAAAAATTACAAAATCATAAAATCCAAAAATATGTCTTGTTTGAGTCTAGAGTCTCATCTTAAGTTTGGTGTCAATTGCATGTTTCTGTTTTTCTTGCATTTTTCGAATTTATGCATGTGTCTTAATTAATCTTCAAGTTGTTCTTGATGATTTTCTTGTTTTGATCTTTGAATTCTATTGACTTGAGTGTTTTATTGTTTCTCATATGCATTCTCATTTTGTTAGTGTCAATGGTATACAAACTGCTAAGTTTGGTGTCTTGCATGCATTGTTATTTGATTTTAGTTGCATTTTGATTATTCCTCATTATTAAAAATCCAAAAATATTTTTAATTTGTGTCTTTTCAAGTCAATAATACAGAGAATTGAAGATTTAGAACATACTGCAGAGGAATCACACAGAAAAAAGCTGGGCATTCAAAAATGCCCAGTGAAGAAGACAGACTGGCGTTTAAACGCCAGCCAGGGTGCCTGGTTGGGCGTTTAACGCCCAAAAGGGTAGTAGTTTGGGCGTTAAACGCCAGAATGTGCACATTCTGGGCGTTTAACGCCAGGATGGTGCTAAGGGGAAGATTTTGTTTTTCAAATCAATTTTTTTCAAGTTTTCAAAGTTTTTCAAAATCAAATCTTTTTCAAATCATATCTTTTCAATCAAATGTTTTCAAAATCAATTTCTTTCCTTTTTTCAAAGATACTTACTAACAATTAATGATTTGATTGAACATTTTTTGCCTTTTCTGTTAAGGAAGGTTTTATGTTTAAATCATATCTTTTCTTGTTAGGCAAGTCATTAATTTTTTAAAATCACATCTTTTCAAAGTGTTTTCAAATCATATCTTTTAAAATTGTTTTCAAATCATATCTTTTTAATCACATCTTTTTCAAAACAAGTTTTCAATCAAATCTTTTTAATTTCTAATTTCAAAATCTTTTTCAAAAATCACTTGATTTCTTTTTCACTCTTATTTTCGAAAATCAATTAGTGTTTTTCAAAAATTTTTCAAATCTTTTACTTAATTTTCGAAATTACTTCTCTCTTCTCACATCCTTCTGTTCATGGACTAACACTATTCTTTAATGCAAAATTGAACTCCATCTTCTTTGATAAGTTCGAATTT